>NW_008235585.1:4944-16342 GCF_000691975.1 Corvus brachyrhynchos | reverse complement strand
GAAGAAACAAGCCCTAAAAGATTTAGAAACAGAAGATGTGGAAAAAAGGAATCTTGATTTTATTTTTCAGTCTTTGAGGTTCTGACTTACTGTTTCTAAACCACTAGGGACCAACAATACTTACTTAAGACCTTGTTAGGAAAATATCAAAGGCACTGTCAAAAGTATGAGGGAGTCAGCTCGAATTGTCCCTAAGGGGAAACTTCAAGACTAGGAAGAAAAAAATCAGTTTCCTTATTAACTAAGGGAGTTAACCCATTAAGCATCAATAACTTTGCAGAGCAGAACAGGAAGCAGTGAAAGAAGTGAGTTTGGATTGTGAATATAAACTACTGAGCATGATCTGAGATGGAGTCAGATCTCGAAGTCTAGGAAAACACAGACAAATCCTAAGTGTAAAGTTCTTGCCTGCCTTTGGAAGGAAATATGCATCTGCTGCCTTATAAAGAAACAAGATCCCTGCAAAACCAGAGTTCACATCCATGCACAAACACCAGTTCTCCTTTCTCCTGAGCCACTGGCAAAGGGACGAACCTTCCATGCTCAAATTAACATTTCCACTCTCCCAGTCCAGCACGCAAGCAGGAAGGCCGTGCATTCATGGTCAAAACCAGAACCCACAGATTCACCTGTGGAAATTACAGCTCCTGCCACCATGAAATTATCTGGGAACCAACTGCTCTTTGGCATTCCATTCTCCACTCTCTCCCGAGTCACGCAATCTTCCTTCCTAGCACTCTGGGAAAGCAAGTGCAAGAGCAATCCCAGCTGTCCTGAGCACAGGGCACTGCTCTCAGCCAAATTATTATCAATGCAAGTGTGCTGAGCAACCACAGGCCTTTGTGGGGATGGATTAATGGGACAGCAGATGCTGAGGATGCAGAGGAAACATTCGTCTCTGTGGGGTGGAAAGAGCAACAAAAGTGTCCTAAGAGCAGAGAAGATCAAAGAGGAATAAAAGTACTCATTCACCGCTTATCTTTTTTGCCTCCATTTGTAGTTGAGCTGCTAAAGAAAAAAGATCTCAGAAAAAGAACCTTGTCTTTCCTCCCAGCCACTATCAAAAGGGTTTGCTGAATAACAAAGTATTTATGTATAAAATGGAGTTAAAATACCATTATGGCCATCGGTGGCACAAATGCAGCAGATGGAACTTGAGGCCGGTTGAAAGACGAGAGAGGGGATGGAGGTGGAGCCCTCCCTTCTCTTCCCCTTGTGATGAGGAAGTCTGTGTGACACGGGAGACCTCCAAAAAGCAAACTCCTCCTCAACCTGACACAAAACTAAGCCTCAGGTTGGTTCTTGTGTGCCTTAGAAGGGCTGCTCACACATCTGAGATACTGTTCTGGGCCTCTTTCTACAGCTTCTGGTCGTAGACAATATAAAAAGCTAAAAATAGCCATCAAAACAAGATTTGGAAGCTCTCTGGATTATGTTTACCAAACAGGATAAAGAAAACAGTGCTTTACTGAATCATGGGCTTTGTTTTTAGCTGAATATGCTCCCAAAATGGCTAAGTGATCCATTTTAGCTGTTACGAGAAGAATTTAGTTCAGTTCAGTCAACACACAAAACTTCACCAGTCACCACTACCTGCTCCTCATGACTGTGAGCAAACCTGCTGGTCAAAAGCCAGTTCACAGTTTATTGGTCCAAAACAGGAACAGAAATAGAAGTATTAAATAAATGTCTTTGCCCTGCCCTGTTCCCTCTGCTGTTGTTGCAGCACAGAAAAGCTCCAAGCAGCTTGTCAGTGAATTCATCATGGTACCCATGAAATTGCTAGGACATGGCAGCACGCCTTGGCAATCAGCTTGTGGGGGGGCAGAAGGTTTTCTCCCTCTGTCCTCTGAAGCCACTGGGTAGATGACTCACAGCAGATTGGTGTTGCAAGGTTCCCAGTTTCTCTTCAGATGGAGGGGTGGAGCTTCCCACTGCTCCAGAAGCAAAGCAGCCAGAGCCAAACACCACATACTAATGGATTTTTCCACATGCTGAGACCCAAGAGCTTGAAGGAGCTCCTAGAAATAGAAAACCTCCTTACCTGCCTTGGAAAACTTTACTTAGTGCTCTACAGCACAGTCCTGCCCATGTTTGTGAGGACACCTGAGGTCGTGAGTGAAAAACGTCAGTTTCTGCTCAATTCTGTGAGGAAGGAAACAGTGTTTAAAGCAGATTTGTAACCAGAGTGTCCCAAGATCCCTGTGACAATCCAGGGCAGAGTCCCTTCCCATGGAGTAAGGTGGGCAGAACATTTCAGGACATGAAGAGCCTGACCACAGGATTGCCACACTCAGGGGCTGCAGAATCTGTCTCTCCAAATTAGTGCCTCATGTTGTAAGTTTTAAGCGGTAGCAGATGTTGGCAGCGTGCTCCAGACCTTTGTTTCCCAGATTCCCAGATAACTGCTGCTTTTGTGCAAGCCTTCTGTAGCAATAACAATAATTAAGTGCCATTTATATAAGGTTTTTCATTCAGCAGTCCCAAAGCGCTCAATAAATTTAACAAACCATTAATACCCAACAGATGCATTGTTTTGCAATTTTAAAAAGGCTGCATTCTTCTCCAGGATCCTCCCCATTTCCACAAATGGCAGGTACCCTAATTACCATAATTACCGTAATCACCACAATCATCTATCAGTTTGCAGAGAAGCAGAATTAGGGGATGCCAAAGGCCACAGTACATTCTGCTAATAACAAAAAGATTTAAGCAGAGTTCCCGGCTTTTAACTTTGTTCCCACAGTGAGCAGGAAACCACCCTGCCTCCAGAAATTCACACACACTGATAACTTCATCTAGCCAGAACACTGAACTGAAAGGCAAGGATGCATTCCCAGAGCACATGAAAAACCCACTGGTTAAAGAAAGCCAAGTCCAATCCAAGCAACAAGAATTTTTTCACTAGGATGCCCTCAGCTCACTAAAATTGAATTTAGTGGCGCAAGCAGGACATTGAGAGAGACTCAGCAGTCACCATGTAACTGTAATCTTGCTTATACATCCCTCTGGATTCCCCCTAAAAAAAAAAATCATGGAAGGTATTGCTTGAAAGGACAAGGCTTGTCACAACAACAGTGCCATCTCTTTACACCACCTAGATTAGACACTCAATTAGACACACAATTGTGGCCTTCCAGTACCTGAAGGAAGATACAGGAAAGAAGAAGAGAGACTATTTCCAAAGGCCTGGAGTGACAGGACAAGGGGGAATGGCTTCAACCTGACAGAGGGCAGGTTACACTCTCCCAACAACTGACCTTGCCCCGCCAGCAAAACCACAGGAGCTGAGCATCCAAGCTCAGGCTGCACAAAAAACAAGGAACAGGTTTTGGCTAAGGCACAACTCACACAATTATCAACTGTGAGGGTGTGCACAAGCAGCAGTGATTCCTTGAGCCTCAGTGTAAAGCAAAATACTTCTTTTTCTTTCTTACTCATAGAATATCCTGAGTTGGAAAGGACCCACAAGGATCATTGATCCAACTCCAGACTTCTTGACAGAGTCTGTTTACCTTCTACACTTACTATGCTGCTGCTACCAAAAGCCATCTGTCTTATAATTTATGTGACCTGTCACATAATTTGAATCATATTGTGTTTGTTCCTATTTTAGGCAACATAAAGAGGCATTTGCAGAAATCTCAGATAGTTTGAGACCACGGCTCAATAGTCACAGTAATATAAACTGCAACTTAGCTGTGTATCTCAATTTCTAGATGCAATAATTAGAGGTTCAAGGGGGTTTTTGCCTAAACTTCACTTATGAAGAAGACTGCACAAGGTCTAACATCACATCACAATCACTTTGTAACACACCATGCAAGAAAATCCAGTATTTAACTTGCACCTCGTGCTAGACACAGTGAGAATATTCCCACCCTCTCCAAAGCTTCCTTGTCTCTCTTTATCTGATCTACTTCTCCTGCTGGTCTCTCACATTCTGCACTTGTAACAGGAATTAGAGGTGGGAACCACGGCTATGGGAAGGGCTTCTTTCTCTCTTTTCTACCAAGCATACCTTGGATAACTGATCAGCAACCAGCTGACAGCACAACCCAAGGGAGACATGGCCAAGCTGCTCTCAGCTGAATTAAAGTAACAGCAAATAAATTATCTGGATTGTATTTAGAAAGTCACAAGACCAATGCTTGGCCCTGGCTAGGGGTGAGGAGAAGGCCCTTCCAAGGTGACACCCAATTCTTTTCAGCTGAAATAAATTTCATTCCTACCAAGAGGAGCCAGGTTTCACAAGCTCTAACAGGGAAAGCGTTCACTGGACAGAGACTGTGTGAGTGCATAAGAGGGACTAGACTGGGGCCCGTTTTTTTCATCATGCAGAAATGTAACAGCTTTTTATTCCGTTTTATGAGTCAGTGCTCCCAATGGAAAGAGCACACACATCATGGGTTTGGCACTGCACAGCACTGCATTTCCTACCAGCCCCATCCCGCAATGAATACGATCCATTTGGTTAACCTCTTCAAGGAGGGGTTTGTGCCAGCGGTGCTCTCCAGGAGCAGGAGGGGGGCAAGGCAGGGATGTGTCAGAGGAAGGATGAATGCCCTCTCCTTGCAGTCCCTGCAGCACAAACCACCCCTGTAAGAAAAACAAATGAGCCCAGAAGGAGTCGGGAAACTGCTGAGAGAAGGGTCCCCTCCTGGTGTGAGTCAAAGCTCCAAAACAGTTCAAGGAGCTGTTCTGGCTTGCCATAGGGACAAATTGTCCAGCAGAACCTCTGACAGCTTTTTCCTCCACTGATTCACTCCCCAGTATGCCACTGGGCTGACAGACACAGGGATGCCACAGGTGATCATGCAGGACACAGGGGTTTCAACAGGACGTTGCCTGTCATGGTCCTTCAGTGTCACAAACACAACAAAGTGTTTGAGAGAACCCTTGGAAGTGTTTGAGAGATCCCTGCGCTGCCAGACCCTGAGGGTTTCTCTTTTGGACACAAAAGGAGGGCTGCAAAACTGCCGAGGTGCTCACGACCTAATTAAAAAATAAAAAAACTAGAATCAAAGGATCCAGCTCTAAACCCAGTCTCAAACCTAAGACAAGCCTTTGGTGAGTTAATAAACTTGCCAAGAGATCTCTGAGTCTATAGTGTCTCATCTTCTTTCTAATTCTAAGCTCCTTCCCCAGGATCTTTTGGCTAAATCCATCTCACCAATCATCTCAGACAGTCCAGAGTGCTTAGGCACACAAAAACATCACATATCACATGTGGGAGAAGTGCTCCAAATTATGGGAATTCTTATCATTTCCTTTTCTGCCTCTTTCCCCCAATCACACTCATGTTGTGAATACACTACTAAATTTCATAGCTCATCCTCAAAGTCCCAATCTCTTTGCCTTTGTCTGCAACTATTATTACATTTTATGACTTTTAGTTAATTTGGACTGCCTGAATAAGCAATTTGGCAGGCCAAAATATTAAAATGAAAATGTTTTCAGTGCAATAACTTGAATTTCCCCAAATTATTCCTCCTGCTGACTGGTTTTGCTGCTGTAGAGCTGACCACTCACAAGTGACAATACACACACTGTGGAGGCAAGGGCTGATACCAGCTCCACCAACAAAGACAGAACACAAACAGCTAAAAACCTGATAGGTTTCAAACATGAATGTTGAAGGATGTCAAATTCTGTTACAAATTCTGCAGGGACAAGAAGCTAAGAGTTGTTTTGAGTTTCCCAGCTGCATCTATGATATGCAAGAAAAGTCCTCCGGTAACTCCGAGTAAGACCTCTTTTGGAGTCAAAACCTTGGGTTTTGAGTCTAGCCTCCCACTGCATGACTGTTGTCCAAGGCAGCTATTGCTGGGAAAAGCATCATTTGCCATTGTGTGGGATACAACACAACCAGAAGAAAGTGCTCCTGTGGTGTGCTGTTAAGTTGATCAGACCAGATATGCTGGTATTTCTGGAGTTCAGCCTCCCACACTGAATAATTTGGGTGCCATAAGTGGTAAATTTATTCATTTACTAGAATCTAAGTTCTGTAGTAGGTGCCTAGAGACAGCACGAAGCTTAGAGGTGGAGGGGAAAGCAGCACTGTCATCTCCCTCATGTAAAAGACAGTGAAAAACAGAAATAAATTTGAACTTAAACTAGTTCCGTATTTGTTTATTTTTCCTTCCTCTTCTGCTGTTTTCTATGCTTTAGGCAGTCTTGTTCTCAGTGGCTTCCTAACAGAGCCTGCAAAATTCCTTATCACAGTTGTCCTCTTCCCACTGGCCAGATGTGTTCTCTAGAGGTTGTGCTAGGACTGAGATGGGATCCTTGTCTTCTCTCAAGTCCCTGGAAAGTTTTCCATGGGCTTCTGTGGGAGCAGCACTGCATTCATATGCCTTAATTCCTGCCTACAAGGAATAGGATTTGGTTTATATCCATACATGAATCAGGACTCGGCCCCTTATACCTACCTTGACTGTTTTAACTTTTTTTTTTTTTTAAAGGCTTTTAGCTAAGGTTTCCTGACTTTTATTTATGATAGCCTACATCCCTGTGAAAGAGTCTGGAGTAAATCCGTGCTTCCAACAGGACATATCCTACAAAAGTCTGAGAACTCTAAACCACAGGAAAAATGACAAGGCTTCAGGATGACTCATCATCACTATTTTGCAAAGATGTTGGAAGAAACTGGGAAGCAAAGACTAATTAATGTACTTCCCACTCTTTTGTAGATTGCCATCTGCTCTGCCTCACTTTCTGAAGGCCTCAACACACACAGAGGTGTTGCTCTGTCTGCAGACACATAGCAAGGACTGGGGCCACTCTCAGACCTCCTCTTTAGACTGTTTCCAAAAGCATGGAGGGACAGGACACAGGGAATGGCTTCCCACTGACAGAGTGCAGGTTTAGGTGGGATATTGGGAAGAAATCCTTCCCTGTGAGGGTGGGCAGGCCCTGGCACAGGGTGCCCAGAGAAGCTGTGGCTGCCCCTGGATCCCTGGAAGTGTTCCAGGCCAGGTTGGACGGGGCTTGGAGCAATCTGGGATAGTGGAAGGTCCCTGCCCATGGCAGGGGGTGGAACGAGATGAGCTGTAAGGTTCCTTCCAACCCAAACCATTCCAGGATTCCTGTGAAATTCTTTCTAAATGGCTTTTTCTTGAGACTCTAAGAACATTTTTGCAAATGCCAGAAAGAGTCATGTTCTAGGAAGAATGCTTCATTAAAAGCTCTTCAGATACCAAGAAAGACCTGAAAATTGGATAAGTGCAAGTTACAGTAATAGCTTTCTAAAAGGGGAAAGAAGTTCTTCCTCAGCTTGACCAGAGTCCCACATCCTTCCCAGCAGTGTCTCAAAGGGAGGACATCCCACTCACCCTGGAATGTTATTTTTCCTAATGAAAGTTAAGCAGTGAAGTTGCTTAATTAAAAAAAAAAAAAATATTGTAACAATTTATGCCCTTCTATGGAAAAAAACCCCTCATTTATCACTTCTCATGACAAAAAAATGCCAACATCAAAACTTATCATTTCAGAGTCAATATTCCTGCTCATCTTTGCAGGAGATGGAGGAAAAAAAATCCATGTTATCTGCTACAGGGCCTTGTTTGGAAGTGTTAGCCAGTTCTCCTATCCTCTTCCACTCTTAAAATCATGGATCTTGACTCAAATCAACTTGCTGTGCAGTCAGAAGACTTGTGACTGACTAAAGTGGGAACTGGATGGAACTCTGAAGAGATAAACTGAACGGGAAATGAGTTTTAAAGAGAGACCTTGGTATATATGAAATCCACCAAACTGGCCTTTGCATGTTAAGTGCCCTGATTTTGCATGATAAGATGCTAAATTTCCTAGTTTTGCATTTTGCATATTAAGTGTTTCGATTGCCAAATTAGCCTTTACATACTTAGAACGCCCATCAAACTAGTTAAAGGTATCAAGTTAATTCTCAGAACCATTTAAGCACACAGTTCCTAGTTAAAAATCCCTGTTGATAAGATATTCCCAAATTTAATCCCTTCCTTAAGCCTTAAACTTCCAAATGACTTGTTTCCTGCACATACCCAAGTTATCCAAGTCAATTAGTATGTTTGAAAAAGAGTATCTTCAAGTGTTTATGGTTCAGTTTTAAAAGTTCCTTAAAATGACTGTCAATTGGTCTGTTTTAAAAGTTCCTTGAAGTGTTTGTAGTGCAGTTTAATGCTTTTGTTAGTTGTCTTTAAGTTCTCCAAGTTCCTAAGCCCAGCTCCAAGAGCAGACTTTTAACTGCCAAGGGCTATTTTTAGTGTCTGCCCGTTAACCTGCAGCTCAGCTCCGTGGCAACATGAATGTCAATGAGGACATTTTCCTGCCTTTCAAGCCCCCTGGACAAGAAGTTATCCATTGGCTGGATCAAATGACCTCACTTCAAGACTCCCCCAATCGCACCAGACCGTGGGGGCCGGATTGTGGGCGGCCCTGGGCGGAGCATGGACATTATGAAATGCAGGGCACAGGTCTGGAGCTGGCATTTGCCTGGGATTAGCTGTGCAGGTAGCTCAATGATGGTGGCTCGGGCCTCTATCCCCCAGAGGGACCATTTTAATTACCTAACTTTGGAGTAGCCCAAGTTAACCCGGCGTTGCAGGCTTCCTGCACTGGGGCCTTGTGCCGGTTAGGCCTAAAGGTCTCTAATGCTGCAGACCCGGGTTTTAAGATTTTTACTTGGGATTTTTACTTGTGGATTTTCCCGGACTGGATTATTTTAACTTTAGTTAATTTTTTTTTAATTATACTTTTAATCAAACAGATGCTAATTTTTAATTGACATCAAGAGTGGTCTCATTCTTGACAGACCTCTTGCTCCCAAGGCGAGACAATCCTAGGAAACTAGAGAAACACGTTGTTGTTCAGCCTTTTGCTAAGGCCAAAAGATTTAAAGCAAACATGTTCTAAAACAGCAAAGGCAAAAGACTTCCATTCCTCCGCCAGACAGTCACAATATCCTACTGGCTTTCTGCTATCACTGCAGAGTAATTTCCAGCTTCAGCTAATAGCACAGAAGAAATGAAAACTTGGATTTTTGCAGCTTGTCAGGAAGTTAAGTCCCTGATGCTCTATGTGAATCAGTTATTCACAAGAAAAAAAGTTTCAGACCTCTCAAACATCGTTTTGGCTCTTGCAGTGCATTGAATTATCTTCAGAAAAATGGAAAGACTTCTAAAGAAGTTCATGAGAACAAAAAAGGGAGGGTTTCCACCAACACAGGGACAATAAAATCTCCAAGTAAATATTAAGGGTTCTCTGAAAACAGAAGCGAAAGCCATGCAGATTTGACAGCACAACTGTTTCCCATGTCTCAAGAAAAACAAGTGTTCGACACACTTAACTCTGGACAAGGCAAGCTGTGAAGCTGCTCTCCAAAGAAGTCCAGAAATACTGAATATCCATTCTGCTAACATGAATCTCACAAAGCATAATAAAAAATTCTCACAGGACCCTGCCTTCCTATCTGCACAGGAACAGGGAGAATCGGAACAAATGACATTTCTCTGTGCCAGGGAACCAAGCCTAGGTCTTGTTTCTATAAATTAACTGCATTCTCAGAGCCACACTACAATCTCCTGATTTGCTGTTCAGTCTTTTTCTATGCCACAGCATATTTTCAGTTGATTTGAGCCCAGATCTCCCTTTGCTTCCCCAACCTGGGCGTGGTTTTCTTTTCAGTCAACATCTCTTCTTGTGGTGGGGATGCCCAAGCTGAAGGACAGATGAGGACTCAAAGATCTGCCTGCCCTTAAGATTCTTCACAGGAAAAGAAAGAGGAAGTCAGGTCCTTGTTGCAAACTCATCTGCAGACAAATACCTGAGTACCTTTCTCCACTGAGCTAAGTACTGCAAAATTGGGCTGCTTGAGGGAACAGGCAGGATTTTGAAGGGGACAGATGAAATTCCCTCCTTCCATAGGAGCACACAGACTCTCCTGTTGGTGCTTTTCAGGTTCACAAACTGCACCGCGACTTTTCTTCTTCAACAACATCCAGATGGAAACTTTTAACTCTCTACCACCATTAAATTTCTTCCTCTGATTCTAATCTTGCTATCTTGGCTTTTTTACATGATCACTCAGCATGTTCACAGGAAAGAAGGAATCAAGAAAGAAGAGCAGTAGTCCCTGACAGCTTGTCTACAGAGATACTTAGCAAGAGAGACTGCTAACAATCCTCTGAGTCCACCCAAAAATCACTGCTTGTGGGACAGAGCCACCACAGAACCTTCTCCTACTTGTATATGAAACAGACCAAAAGCAGAGTCTTAACTATAAAACAACTGACTGCAACAATCAAAAAAACCTTTAATCGTGATCCGGAAGAGGAAATTGAGTAGGGAATGTACATTCTCACTTCCACAAGCACATGGATAAACGTCTGCTGAGACTACACTTGGAAACATCCAGTATAAGCGAGTACTTGAGCAAATCAAAGTTAGAGTGGATCTTGGGAACAACAATTTTAGTGATAGAGGCGTGTGTTCACATTATCACCCAAAGATACTTTTCTTGATACTGGAAAAACACTCAATTACATTAACTCTCTAGCCTGCTTCCACTGATTAGATCTGGTTGTTCCCTTCGCTACCTGCCAAAGCCAAAGCCAAAAGCATTCACTGATGTCCTCCTCAGATAAATACTCAAACCCCATAGTCTGGGCTCTTGTTTTAAAAGGCAAGTTAGTCATTAATCCCTGAAGTACGGAAAACTTAGCGAGGCTGCAGATCTCACATCTTCAGGTTACCAGAAGCCTTCCAACAGAAACAGAGCTACTCCCCAAGCTCCCCTTCCTTTATTCTGTTGCTTGCAAGAAGAACATGTAATAGCAATCTCTGTGATGCTCAGATCTCTGCCCCATCATGAGGATCTGCAGTTCATCAACTCCAGAGAAACTAAACTTATTCCACTTCTCCTTTCCCCAACCTTCACCTCTTATTGAAAAGGAAGCAGGTGGTAATCAAGAAACTTTGCAAGAGCAAATTTTTTTCCTCTCCTCCCATTTTGCAGTCACAGGCATCACCTGTCCCACAAGACAATTTGAAGGATACCATTTAGTGCTACCCTACCAGGTTTCCTTGTCAGTCAAGAAAAACTTCAGCTTCTTCATGCTGGCACCATCATCAGAGACACAGAACAGCTTCTCCTCCCACAGCTACCCCTATCGTCTGCGCTTCCCCAGGTGTCTTCCTTGGAGTTCCCTGGGGAACCTCCCTGTTTGTGGCCGTCCACTGCCCTGCTCAGCAGGGATGCAGTTGTGTTTGGACGGGAGCTGCCACAGCCAGACACGCAGCAACTGCAATGTTGAATATCAGAGGCTGAGCCGATTCTTTCGTTTCCAGAATGCAAGAAAGACAGAAAAGCACAAGGAAACTCAGCAGCTGAAGCTGTTCTGGTGCTACTGCTAATCCCTTC
>NW_008235585.1:0-4317 GCF_000691975.1 Corvus brachyrhynchos | reverse complement strand
GGCGACGCGGCCACGCCACAGTGCTCGGAGCACGCGACGGGACAGGACGGGACAGAGCGGTGCCGTGAGGAGCCCCCGCACAGCGCACGCTTTCCTTGCTGACCCGGAGCTTTTCCGAAGCGTTATTCCTGCAGGTGACCTCGAGGCCAGACCACGGGACTTGGTGACCTGTGGCCTTCCCGAGGCTTCTCTGCAGGTGCCCTCGAGGGCAGACCGTGGGATTTGGTGCCCCAGAGCTTTTCTGAGGCACCTCCCATCCCTGTGGCCGGTGCCCTCGAGGCAAGACCGTGGGACTTGGTGACCACAATCCTTGACGAGGAGTCTCCTGTCCTTGTGGCAGGAGCCCTCGAGACCAGAGGGCAGCACTTGCTGTCTTGTGGCCTTCTCTGTTGCTGGTGCCTTGAAGGAACAACTTCAGCACTTGCTGACTTGGAGCTTTTCCAAGGACTCTCTCCTGCAAGTAGCCTTAAATCCAATCAAGGTCATGGAGCAGAGACCCCCACATGTGCCCAAGCTGGCCTGGGTGGAGGAGGAGGAAGAAGGCCCTGGAGCTGCCCCAGAAGAGCAGCCTACAGAGGTGGAGCAGTTCCAGCTGCCGCAGGAGGGTGTGTGACAGAGCTGGGCGCCAGGGCTGCTGCCTGCAGACAGCTTGGCCCAATCCCGTCTCATGCCATCCTGTGCCATTCCATCCCCTGGGAACATGCCCATGGATAGAATGGAAGAGGGGCCAGGCCAGGCCCCCCGCAGCAGCCGTGCTCCATCCCCTGGCTATCCTGGAGCTGTCCCTGTCTGGGCAGCGCAGGGCTGGGCTGCGTTCTCCGGCCTGTCCTGCAGCCCCTCAGCTCTGGCTGCGCTCGCTCTTTGCCAGATGCAGCCCTGGACCGAACACAAGAGCAGAACGGTGCCCACGGCCGCTTCCGCAGAACAGCGCAGGTACCTGCAGCCATCCCCACCTGGGCTGGGCCTGCTGTCGCTGCTCAGCCGAGCACCGCCCTTGGAGCACCCCATGGAACATCCCTCTCCTCCCTGTCCTTTGTTCTCCTGCTGGTGACTTGCAAATTCATCGAGTGCATTTGGCAGGAAGAGACCAGCATCATGGGCACTGGGTCCATGGAAAACTGTGACGTCTACAGCACCGACACCAGTGCTGCCATGCTGGATTTGCTTGAGGGAGAGAGTGTTTCCAGTCTAGAGCAAGTAAGTAGCCTGTGGCCAGGGTTCAATTCCCCCAGGAGTCAGGTGGCTTCCCAAGCTGCGCCCGCCGGTCACTCACTTTAAGCCTTTGCAGCCATCGCAGTGTAGTGGGAAGGGCAGCACTTCTCTGGGGAAGCCGGGGACATTACTCCCTCTGGCAGCTTTCCAACTCTCCCCGTGCCTTCTCCAGGTGCCCGCCATGGTCAGGGACATCCACCAGTGGCTCATGGCCAATGAGTCTGATGAGCAGAGTCTGGACAGGACCCTGCTGGAGCTGGCTGAGGCACACCCAGCCGATGTGGGGATAACTCTGCTGCGTGTGGCCCCATCATGTGACAGGTATGGGGCCCACCTGCCCACAGGGCTCACCAGCCCATCACCCTGCGGAGCCTGTCCCAGGTGTCTGACAAACAGAGAGTCCAGGGCCCTCTGGCTCCTCCATTTCCCAGCCCTGGCATGTCAGCCCCCGAGCCTGCTTCCATGCTCCCTCCCTCAGGCTCCCTCAGGGGCCAGTTCCTACAGGGATGGGCTGCCTGGGTGCTTCTGGCGGGGGGTGGTGGGCAGAGGCAGGGCTGGCAGCCAGCTCAGGTCCCCGCTGCTGCCCAGGCCACGGTGCTGTGGCCGAGACCGCCCCTGAGACAGAGCTCTGACCCCACAGAGCTGCTACGACCATGTGGAAGACCATCATGTCCTCGCCCATGACTGCGGAGCCGGTGCTGCTGCTGCGCCTCGATGTGCTGGGGAGCTGGCCAGAGCACAGCACACGCACCTCCGACGGGGACAACACAGATGTCTTTGCCCTGGCTGTGAGTTTCTGGAACCGGCTTTTGCTCGCCCCCAGGTCGCCGCTCCAGCATCTCCCCATCCTCCTTCGCCCACTGCGTCTCCCTGCCTCAGGCGCTGGGCTGAAACCTGGGCTAGGGGGGGGCAGGTTCAGGGACACCAGGCCCGGTGCTCCCCCTGCGTCTCCCCTGGCCTCCCCTTCCACGCTCGGGCCCTGCCACATGGACGCCTCAGCAGTGAGCGCTGTCTCGAGGTGGTTTGTCCTTTGCAGGCAACTGTGGTGATGTGGAAGATCCTCCAGGTGCCCTGTGTCCCACAGGCAGTCACAGTGTATTTGCCCTGCCTCTTTGTGCATCTGCTCTTCCAAGTGTTCTTCAGCACAGGGGAGATGCCAGAGGAGGTCGATAACTTGTGGAGAGTATGCCGGAAGGAACACGGCCTTGTCACCAACCCCAGCAGGTGCTCCGTGCCAGTCCTCCTGTCCCTGCCATGTCCCTGGGGCAGGAGCCAGTGCCCACAACATGACCTGGGCTTTGCTCTGCACACAGGTTTGCAGTGCAGACCCTGAGGGCCCTGCTCTGCCTGGAGTATGAGGATATGGTGACAGCAATGGATCGCAAGCGTGGCTGGGATGCGCTGCTCTGTGCTGACACCCAGCACGATGCAGTGGCTCTGCTGGCCAGGTGAGACCCCCTACTCCCCGCTGCCCTTGGCATTTGTGCCCTGTGCCCGGGGTGCTCCTCACAGTCCCCGTGGTCAAGGGCCAGAGGGCCTCATCACTGGGCGACGGCTGAGCTGACCAGGAAAGGCCGGGAGAGGAGGGTGCCCAGGAGCAGCCGCTTCCAAAAGGGCCCAGGTCCCCTTGCGAGGTGGTAGAGAAAGACCAGACCTGTGTGAGTCTGTCCTGGGAGAAGTTTGCCCCCCTGGGTCAGGGTCTTGGTTCCTTTTTTGCCCGGCCAGGGAAGTGTGCTGTGTCTCCATACCCTTGTGTTCTGGGATCGCGCTCCACCTTCTCGGGCTGCTCAGCGCAGAAGAGCCACGCTGGGATCTGCCTGCCCTGGCGTTCCTTGTGGAGGTGAGACTGACGGCCAGCGCTGCCTCGCTGAGCTGCCTCCCAGCTGCCGCCGCAGCTGCCTGGGACGGTGCCCACGCCCTGCGCTGCTGCCTGGGCCCAGCCCTGGGCGGTTCTGGGCTCCTGCTGGCCGGCTCCCCTGTCACTGCCCTGTGCCTTTCAGGTGCTCGAGTGCCTGGACTTGAGGGAATGTGGTGACAGCGTCGTGGAGATCTCATCAAAATACCTGCAGAGCGAGCGCAGACAGATGCGTCGCCTGGCACTCAGGGCCCTCCTCGTGCTCAGGGACGATCCCTCAGTGGTGAGAAGGCGGCAGCGGCTGAAGCTGCGCTGGCACCGTGGGGCTGGGGAATGCAGTCCCTTGGGCTTGGCTGGGCTTGGGGCGCTGAGGCAGCTGCTCCCAGCTCTCCTGCCTCCCGGCTCAGCTGCCCGAGTGCTTCAGACAGCCCTTTGGCCACTGGGCCCTGCGGCAGCAGGGTGAGGCTGCACAGCCTTGTGTTCCACACAGGCCGAAAGAACGTGGAGCCTGACTGAAAGCCTTGTGAAGCTCCTGTGGGACACAGATGGAGAGATAGTTGGGATGACACTCGTTGTACTAGGCTTTTTATTCTTGGACAAAGACATCCTGGTATCAAGCCCCATTGCCCTGCAGCTGGCTGAGGCGCTCCTGCCACTCTTTGACAACGTAAGGCTCAGTGTCCTCAGCCACGGCCACTGGGTGCCTCCCGGACACTTTGTGCCCTGGGGATTTCCAGGCCTGTGCCCTGGTGGGCCCGGAGCAGCTGATGCTGAGGTCTTTTTTTCTTCTTTTCTCACAGGATGATAACCAGGTGCAGCGGCTCTCCATGATTCTCTTCCGAGAAATGATGGATTTTTTAGCGGAAGAGGGAGAAAAGCATGTGCAATGGAGCCTGCTCCCACTCTTCTTCCGCTGCCATGATGAGAACCGGCATGTGGCATGGGTGAGGACTCGTGGGCTGCCGGGGGCCCCCTGGGAGGGGGCTCGGCTGCCTCCTGCCCTGGCGCCACACGGGCTGCAGCCTCCTCCTGGCCTTGGCACAGGGACGCGGGTCCTGTGCCCTGGGCTGTGGTGCCATCTCTGGGTCTCTGCTGCTCTCCAGGCCTCTTGGGCAACGCTGCTTCGTGCGACTGAGTTCCTGAAGAGGAGAGATCTCACAAAGCGCGTGGAGAAACAGAAACTGTGGATGTTCGCCAAGTGCCTGGTAAGGATGGCCTGGAAGCCCAAGTCACAGCCTGGAGAAGCCCCC
>NW_008235584.1:0-943 GCF_000691975.1 Corvus brachyrhynchos | reverse complement strand
AATCCCCCTCCCAGTGCTCCCAGTACAGCAAGTTGCTTACCGTCTCCCCTGCCAGTTCCAAGGGGCACAGGACCTGGTTCCCTCCTCCTGGGACAAAAATGCATCTTTTTGGTTAAACTGGCAGAAATGCTGTTTGCTTGTTCAGCTCTGACAGGCTTTAGGAACGGGATTCTCCAATTTTGGGCTGCCACTATGTCTTGGTTTGAAAGACACATGTCTGCCCAGGAAGGTGGGAACTTCCCTTGGGATGGAGAATATCCCCTATCCTCCGAATTACTGCAACTGTGAAATTATGGGGCTTTCAGGCCAAGATACGGGAACATGAATAACAGTTCTTGACTAGTGAGTGTACATATGTACAACAGGGCAAAGCAACAACAATGGCAGCAACAGCAAACAGAACCAGAACTCAGTGCCAGAACCAGAACTCGGTCCCAGGACCAGAACCCAGGGAAAGAACACAAACCCAGTGCCAGGACCACAAACATAGTTCCAGAACCAGAACCCAGTGGCAGGACCAGCCCCGGTGCCAGCACCAGCCGTGGTGAAAGAATCAGAACCAGGTGCTGGAACCACAAACCCGGTGCCAGAATCACAAACCCAGTGCCAGAAGCAGAACCAGAACCAAAAACCCAGCGCCAGAACCAGAACCTGGTGCCAGAACCAGAACCCGGTGCTGGCACCAGAACCCGGTGCCAAGACCACAAACCTAGTGCCATGACCAGAGCCGGTGCCAGAACCAGAACCCTGGTGCCAGTAACAGACCGCAGTGCCAGAACCAGACCGCAGTTCCAGAACCAGACCCAGTGCCGGTACCGGACCCTGGTGCCAGCACCAGACCCGGTGCCGGTGCCAGACCCTGTACCAGACCCGGTGCTGGTACCAGACCCGGTGCTGGTGCCTCTCTCTCCGCGGGCCCGTTCCCCTCGCTGCAGTTCCGCTC
>NW_008235583.1:0-1090 GCF_000691975.1 Corvus brachyrhynchos | reverse complement strand
AGTTCCCTCTCTGGCCATTTTTCCAATTTTTCTAATTTTCTCCTGATATCAGGCCAGGAATGAAGCACAAAATGTACTTTTAGCATAGTTTTGCCTCCTTCACTGTCTAAATCAATGACAGAATAAAGTTGGATGTTATTCCTTAACCGAGCCATCCAAGCTGTTGGGGACTCATCCTTTTCCTGTTCCCCACAAAATGCCTTTTTCATATTATTAACTCGGGGAACAGCTTCTCTAATCCCTTTTACAATTAGATTTCTGTAGTCTTTCATGTTCCTCCTGCCCTCTTCAGAATTTGGATTCCATTCAGGGTCTGTCAGTGGTAGTTTTTGTTCTCCAATTGGGCCCTGATTGGAATTATTTTCTCTGTCCCAAACTGTCACTGCTGCAGCTCTAATCAATTTTCGTTCTTCGATGGTAAATAGAGAGTGTAAGATGGATTGTATCTCTCCCCAATTATAAATATCAGGGCCGAGGAATTGGTCAAATTGATCAGCTAACCCAATGGGGTCAGCCATTACACTTTTCATCTCCTTTTTAAATTCTCGTACTTCAGATGAAGCCAGGGGCACAACTACGTAACCAATTCCTCCTTGTGCATTTCCCATGGGTACCTCTCTAAGAGGTAAAATTTTAGACTCATGGGGAGTGCCAAGGCAGGTGGGACAGTCAGGTGTTTTGAATGATTTCTTTCTAGTGCAAGATGCTGGCCATCCTGGACTAGAAGTAATCCTTTGTCCAGTTGTCTTTTTGTGAGAGCAGGAAGGAACAGAAATCTCTTTTTCACTTTCTTTCTCACTTTCTGAGTCCCTTTCGGTTGGGTGACTTGATGAAGGAAGGACCCTCCTTTCTGGAGGATTTACTGGAGGAAGGTAGTCTAGGGGGTCCCACTTTGGTTGATTTGATGTAGTTTTTTGTTTTTGTTTTGGTTCTTCTGCAATGGAAAAAATTTGGTTTGAATTTTTATTAAGTCCAGTTGAATTAGATTTTGTTTCCTCTTCCAATTCTCTTTTTTTGCCTTGTTTTTCATTTTGTTTTTGCCAATAATTTAACCAATTTTTAGCATAGTCTAATTCGTCAGAATGTTTTG
>NW_008235582.1:4697-5201 GCF_000691975.1 Corvus brachyrhynchos | reverse complement strand
TTCTCTGACCCAGTGAATCTCTTGGTCTGAGAACTCTGTGGCAGTAGCTATCAGGATGTCATCCATGTAATGGTAGATGAGTGCCTCTGCGTAACCTCGTCGAATCAGACGGAGCACCCAGTCAACATATACCTGACACAGTGTGGGGGAATTTTTCATTCCCTGGGGTAGGACAACCCACTCGTAGCGCTTAGCAGGCTCACTGCGATTCTTAGTGGGCACTGTAAAGGCAAAACATTCTGTGTCCTTGGGATGCAGTGGGATTGTAAAAAAACAGTCCTTTAAGTCAATTACAGTGATTTTCCATCTTTCTGGAATCATTGTAGGAGCTGGTAGCCCAGGCTGCAGTGCCCCCATAGCTTGCATGCACGCATTCACTTGGCGAAGGTCATGAAGGAGGCGCCATTCTCCTGATTTCTTTGGGATCACAAAGATGGGGGTGTTCCATGGGCTGACCGATGGCTTGATGTGTCCTGCTGCTAGCTGTTCTGCAACAAGTTGGTC
>NW_008235582.1:2422-3004 GCF_000691975.1 Corvus brachyrhynchos | reverse complement strand
AATGCTTCGTGTAGCTTCAGACCGCAAGCCATGCGTGGTGACTGCTTGGCTTGCTGCAAGATCTTCCAGTCATGGGGTTCCCACTTTGCAGTGTCCCCTTGTATCTGTACAGGGCAAGCGAGGGCATTCACTGCTTGCCAATCACCCTCAATGATTGCATCACGGATAACTCCATTCCATCTCCTTCTCAACGGGTCAGTCCTCCCTGTCCGGGCTGATGGAAACGACGGCTGCACCTCCTCTCGCGAGGAGGGAGGGGCTGTAGGCACTGTGCTTGATACTCCCGATGGGAAAGTAGGAGGTTTGAGTGCTAACTTGACCGGTGGGGCCACGGGACGCCACGATGCTGACGGCATAACATCACAAGCTTTGGATTCTAGCGCGTCTTGCCGTGTAGATAAGTCAGCAAGCTTCTTGATCACTTCTTGCATCATTTCCTGGTGCTTCCCCCCTCTTGGGGCTGACTCCCAGCAGCCCTGGCTGGCTCCGGTTCTGCAGGCGACGAACCCGCAGAAGCTGCTTCGCTGCCGGATGTTGCCCCACTGTTTGGCAGAGGGGGGTGACGCTCTGCCGCTTTCGGCT
>NW_008235582.1:0-1853 GCF_000691975.1 Corvus brachyrhynchos | reverse complement strand
CGCCAGAACTTGTTGATGATTGTATTGGGGAAAATATAAGCGGGACCCTGAAGTTATTACAAGTGAGTGTTGTGAATATTATTGCTACTAGTAGCTGGTTTGAGTGTTGTTGTGTTGCTTATATGTCTGTGTGGATATTGGTTGTTGTTGGACTGCTTTTATGTGCATGTGGCTGTATATTAGCTCACCTGTTTGTAGATCGGAGATGTGTATGTTGCCGTGTGTTGTTTGAGTACGTTGTATTGAAGCATTTGTTTGGAGCGGTGCTTGATTGCTGATTTTGGAATCGTGGCTAGGCGAGAGGTTAGAAGAACCCCTCCCCCTCAGTGGTTTGGTCTTGATTCTTGGGAATTTGTAAATCTGATAGAACATTGGATAGAGAGAAGAGGCGAACGAGTTCCTTTAGAGGGAATATACAGAACCTCTGCCGGAAGATTAGTAGATTTAGATTGAGAACAACCAGTGGCAGAGGATTTAGGTTTTGAAAGAATACATGGAATAACTTGTTTTTGTGGATGCATTAGAATTTTTCATTCAGTGAGAGGGTGGCATGTTGCGTGGGTACTAATACAGTGTAAAATTTGTAAGAAGAGGTGGTACTGCTCTTCTGCCAGGCAGCAGAGCTTGTGCTCTCAGTGTTATCAGAGGCACTCTAGTAAAGTTGGTTTTGAGCCTGAGATTTTAAAGTTTGTGTGCGGGAAGTGGCATTCGGTGCCTGAGATTTGGGAGGTTCGGGAAGAAAACTAGGAAAGAATTGTGAGAGAAAGTGATATTGTACACCTACTGGAAGGAGTGGGTGGTGTCCAAGCTGCCAGAGGAGAGAGCTTGGTATCAGACTAGAAAGAGAAAGAATAAAGAACTCAGCAGAAAATGAAGGTGTAGATAATGTTAGGGTGAAAGGAGAGTAGCAGAAAATAGTGAGACATTTGAGAAGAACTAGTTAGAAAAGTACAGCAAGTGTATGTAAGAAAGGATGAAGAAAAGGCAAAAGCAAGGTGATGGCAGAAGTTATAAAATTTGTGGACATTGTGGTTAATAGATTTGGGTGTTTAGTTCCCTTTTCTGCTTGGTGTTTTGTGCGGAGCTGTAAGGCTCCTGTTATGTGGTGCTTGTGCGGAGCTGAAAGGCTCCTGTTTGGAGGGGACCCACACCCCTGTGCCTTTTTTATTTTGTTATGAAAAGACAAAATTGGCAGGTTTCAGTCCTGAAGCCAGTCCAGAGCTCCTATCTTGTGGGGAACCCCCCCACCAGTCTGCAGTTTATTGTGGAGAACTAGAATTGGCAGGTTCTAATCCTGAAGCCAATCCTGCAGTTACAGCCTTGTAGAGATAGTGTTGTCCCTATGCAGGCCTAGGTATTTGTCATGCAGCCTCATCTGTGGGGGCTGTAGAGAAACTTTGAAAGAAAATGCCTGATTCACAGACTGCAACTCTTGCAAAACTTTTAAAAGCAGTCTCACTCCCTCCCCTGAAGAATCAATTGGAAGGAACCGCACTGAAAACCTGTAGGAAACAACAAAAGTGGTGCACCAAGCACTTCATAGAATAAAAACTAAAACTCCACTTGAATAAATTAATGCAATTAACAACTTGTATCACGCAGACATATTTTTCATATTTTTTCAAAGAAGTTTGTTTCTTTTCTCTTTTCTAAGAATGTCAAACATCCCAGCATCAAAGAAAAAGCAGTTTGAGAGCAAAAAAACCTGCAAGCAGCAAAATCACACCTAAATGTGATAACCATTGCTTCACTGTCACTTTGTGTTAGCCCTAAAAAGTTTTACTTCTTTTTTGATAATCAGTCTAGCGGGCCAAATTTTTACTTTTCTTTTATAGGAATCTACCAACACATGA
>NW_008235581.1:0-770 GCF_000691975.1 Corvus brachyrhynchos | reverse complement strand
CAGGGTACGAGGGTGGGAAGTCCAGCTTGGGCACGGTGCGGAGGTTCAAACCCCTGACTCTGGGGCTATCTCTAGGGAAGAGGGATAGCCAAACCTCGGGGGCGGCGGAAGGGGTCAGTCAGGGTTGGGGCCTACACGGACCAGTGATCCCCTGGCAACAGGGGTCCACTTTGTGTAAGTCTAAGAGGTTTGCTAAAGTTTCCTTCCTCTGTCCAATAAAAGAAAAGGGAAATAAAAGGGAGTGCTAAACCTAGGTCAGTGGGGAAACCTAGGATTTAGTACTCGGGGGGCTCTGAAGTGTCGAAAAAAGTACCTAAAAGTCCAGGTGGGCGAGGCATCAGAGCCAAAACTCGACTCAGAAGTCGAGATGTGTGTGTGTGAACAGGCCTGAGAAATTGAGTGAGTGAAAATCCTTTTCCTTTTCCTTTTTCTTTTTCCTTTTTCTTTTTTTTTCTTTTTCTTCTTTGTCCCCTACACCACCTTTCTTGAGGGTGTGTACGAATGTCTGCGTGTGAGTGAGATAAGTGGTCGTTAGATAAGAATGCCAGATAAGAGTGCCCAGGGGCACCAAAGTTGATTATTGAGGACAGGGAGACCTGTTGTGTAAACAGAAAGAGATAAGAGGGAGCTATTTTTAATTCAGAGAACTTCTCTCTCTTTTAAGTCAAAAAGCAAGACAAATCTGTTTAAAGGGCCAGTAACAGTAAGTTGGTATTACCTTGGCAATTTTATTTATCGGCCCAAAAGCTTATAATAACTAAAGGTCACCA
>NW_008235580.1:0-365 GCF_000691975.1 Corvus brachyrhynchos | reverse complement strand
CTGTGCTCGGTGATAATGATTTATAAGAAGTTAGGTACGGGTAGCTGTTTGAAGTGTGTATAAGTGGTTTCTCCGTCCTAACCCCAGTCCTAGCTTCAGTAGCCTGTTTTGGGAATTTATTAGTAATTGCACCTGTAGGAACCCAGAGTGCAAGGTAAAGCAAGGTAAGCTGTCCAAAACCAGACCAAGAAATGAATTATGGGTGCAGTTCCGTCCCACGCGGAGGCAAATATGGTCCGTAGTTTTGAAAACCTGATTCGAAACCATCCCTTACCAATATCTAAAAAAGAAATACGTAGCTTCTTGTCCTGGGTGAAAGGGGAATTTCCAGCTGCAGTAATTGGAGATTTATATTTACCATCTTT
>NW_008235579.1:2998-3556 GCF_000691975.1 Corvus brachyrhynchos | reverse complement strand
CGTCCCCGTGGGAGACCAGCGGCAGCGCCGCCTTCGCCACGCTCGTGTAGGCCTGGGGACAGAGGTGGGGACAGCGGGGACCCTGGGGACAGGGACAGGGTCAGGGGACAGGGACAGCACCCCGGGGACCTCCGGCTGCGCCCTGGGGACAGGGACAGGGCCAGGGGACAGAGACAGCACCCCGGGGACCTCCGGCTGCGCCCTGGGGACAGGGACAGCGTCAGGGGACGGGATGGGACATCAGGGATGGGGACGGGGACAATGTCAGGGGGACAGGGACAGCATCGCAGGACAGAGAGAGGGATGGGGACAGGGTTGGGGGGACAGGGGGACAAAGGACAGGGACAGTGTCAGGGGAACAGGGATGGGGACAGGGACACCCCATGGGATGGGGGAGACAGCGCCATCAGGGCCACCCAGAGGTCCCTGGGGGTGCTAGGGGTGGCAGGGAGGGGACAGGGGGGTGTCCCCATGTCACTCACCGCGCGGGGGGCTCCGGGGGGGCTGTCCCCAGGGCCCTCAGGGCCACCTGGCGCAGGCGCAGCGGGGCGTCGCCCG
>NW_008235579.1:2474-2978 GCF_000691975.1 Corvus brachyrhynchos | reverse complement strand
AGATGGCGCTGAGGAGGGACAGGCACCCCAGTACCACCAGTGCCACCAGTAAGGCCAGCGCCGAGCGCTCGGGCGCCCGCCAGTACAGCAGTTCCCACACTGAGGGACAGCGGGGACACACCGGTGACACCAGAGACACCAGTGTCCCTTCCAGTGCCCCTCCCAGTCCCTCCCAGTGCTCCTCCAGAGTCCCCCCAGCTCCTCCCAGTGCTCCCAGTCTCTCCCAGTTCCAACCCAGTGCTCCTCCGGAGTCCCTCTAGTGCCCTCCCAGTGCCTCCCAGTGCCCCCTCCAGAGTCCCCCAGTGCTCCCAGTGCCCTTCCCACAACCTCCCAGTTTCTCCCAATGCCTCCCAGTGCTTTCCAGTCCCTCCCAGTTTCTCCCAGGGACTCCCAGTTCCCCCTCCAGAGCTCCCCAGTGCTCCCAGTGCCCTTCTCAGAGCCTCCCAGTGCCCCCCCGTGCCCCACCCGGCCCCTCCATGGCTTCCGCGGGTGCTGCCGGGTTTT
>NW_008235579.1:0-334 GCF_000691975.1 Corvus brachyrhynchos | reverse complement strand
GGAACCGGCGCGGGGAACAGACGCTGGGAGCCGGCACCGGAGAGCCGGGAATGGGGAACCGGCACCGGGAACCGACACGGGCACTGGGAACCGAGAACTGCGAACCGGCACCGGGAACAGGGAACCGACACCAGGAACCGGCACCGGAGAGCCGGGAACCGGGCACCGGGAACTGGCACTGGGATCCGGGAAGCGACACCGGAGAGCCGGGAAGCGACACTGGGAAGCAGGAACCGGGCACTGGGAGCCGGGAACCGACATCGGGCACCGGGAACTGGGAACGGAGACCCGGAATCGGCACCGGGAACTGGGCACCGACCCCGGGGCGCCCCAG
>NW_008235578.1:0-264 GCF_000691975.1 Corvus brachyrhynchos | reverse complement strand
GACAACTGGGAGAAACTGGGACCATGCTGGGGGAAAATTGCATCATAATGGGCAACAACTGGGAGTGACTGGGTTCATACTGGGAGCAACAGGGAGTGAGGGGAAGTGACCAGAATCATACTGGGACTGATGAGGAAACTGGAACTACTCGGAGAGGGAACTGGGCTCATACTGGGAGCAGCCATTTCCCAGCCCCGGCACCCCCGAGCCCCTTTCCCGGCCGTGCCGCCCCTGCAGCCCCCAGACCCCCCCGCCGGGGCCCCG
>NW_008235577.1:0-735 GCF_000691975.1 Corvus brachyrhynchos | reverse complement strand
GCTGGTTAATTGGCACTAATGTCATGCAAGCACAAATCATTTGGTTTAGGGTTGGTGGAGGATCGAATGGAAGTCCCAAAATCACTCTTTTACAAGCTTCATTGGCATTAGTTTTTGCAATTTGCGTTATAATATGTTCCTTTGTTTTCGGATCTTCTACTTGTGTTATCTTTCCACCACGAGCCTCAGTTTATCCACAAAATCAATAAATGCCTCATTTTGCAGTTGCTGAATCTCAGTATAATTCAATTGAGGTGCTAATTTAGGGGCCATCATTAAAAATGCTTGCTCTGCCGCTTGCTTTACAGCCTTCAGGACCGGCTCTGGTGTATTTTGAGCCTGGTTCTGTGCCTTGGCTAATAACCCTTCACCAGTAAGGTGATCCATAAAAACCCCCACATTGTTTGGATCCTGCAGTAAAATCAGGAGGACCTCTCTCAGTTGCTTTCTCCAACCTTCTTCCAACATTTGGAATTCGGATGGGGAAAGCAAGCAGGAGAAAATGCTTTTGAGGTCGTGCAGTACCATCACTGTAGTGCTGAGGGTTATCCGCAGGAGGTTCTTAAAATACTGACTCTCTCTCCCAAATTCTTTCTGGGCTTTGCAAAGGTCTTTGAGCCCAGAGGGATCAAAAGGTATCCCTGTGAGATTATTGCCTGCTCTGTCATAGGTAACAGGAGCGGCAAAGGGATAGGAAGGGGTTGAGGGGACTTCCGGACCCGATTTCAAGATGGC
>NW_008235576.1:0-230 GCF_000691975.1 Corvus brachyrhynchos | reverse complement strand
GCCCCATAGAACCAAAGGTGCCTTGTGACCCTGTGGGGCCTCATGTGACCCAGGGGCCATTGTGACACTGTGGGGCTTATGGAACCAAGGGGCTAGTGTGACGCTGTGGGGACTCATATAACCAGAGGTCCATTGTTTTCCTCTCCCTGGAACTGCCCAGTCCAGCTCTCCCTGCCCCTGCAGAGCAGTAGAGTCCTGTCTGGCCCTGCAGCAGGAACTGGAGGTACTGC
>NW_008235575.1:0-299 GCF_000691975.1 Corvus brachyrhynchos | reverse complement strand
GGAGGGGGAGGACGACGATGATGACGATGACAATGACGAGGACCAGAACAAGTAGAAGGAGGAGGAGGACGACGACGACGACAATGACGACGAGGACGACGAGGACGACGAAGACGACGAAAATGAGGACAAGGAGGAGTAGGAGGAGGAGGCGAAGGAGGAGGAGGAGGAGGAGGAGGAGAAGGAGAACGACGAGGACGACGAAGACGAGGAAAAGGAGGAGGAGGGGAAGGAGAAGGAGGAGGAGAACGAGGACGATGAGTACAACGAGGACGACGACGACAAAGACGATGACGAGG
>NW_008235574.1:10823-11075 GCF_000691975.1 Corvus brachyrhynchos | reverse complement strand
CCGTGTCCCCACCGTGTCCCCGTGTGTCCCCAACATCCCCATCACGTCCTGGCCGTGTCCCCACCGTGTCCCCGTGTGTCCCCAATGTCCCCACGGTGTCCTGGCCGTGTCCCCACTGTCTCCAATGTCCCCGCGCTGTCCCCAGGGTTCCTGAGCACGGGGGACCAGGCGGCCAAGGGCAACTACGGCCTCCTGGACCAGATCCAGGCGCTGCGGGGGGTGCACGAGGAAGTCGGGGCAGTCGGGGGGGGC
>NW_008235574.1:10295-10758 GCF_000691975.1 Corvus brachyrhynchos | reverse complement strand
GTCAGCCTCCTCATCCTCTCCCACCACTCTGAAGGTAACCGGGGTCCCCAAACCCATGGGAACGGCCCCAAAACCCACTGGGAACCGCCCCAAAATTCGTATCGGGGTCCCAAAATTCAATGGAAACGGCCGCAAAATTCGTATCAGAGTCCAAAATCCACCTGGAACAGCCCCAGAATTCACTTCAGGGTCACAAAATCCACCAGGAACCACCCCAAAATTCACTTTAGGGTCCAAAATCCACCGAGAACGGCCCCAGAATTGCTTTGGGCATCCCAAATTCTCCATCAAAACCCCGCAGGTCACACCAGGGACCCCAAATCCTCCAGATCTTCCCAAAATTTTACCTGGGGACCCCAAACCAGCCCCGAATCCCCTGGTGGGACCCCACCCCCGCGTCCCCACGACCCCAAACCCTGATGGGACCAACCCCAAACACCCCCCCTGGCCCCAAAGCCCGCTC
>NW_008235574.1:8338-8967 GCF_000691975.1 Corvus brachyrhynchos | reverse complement strand
CAGGGGTTGGGTCAGCGCTTGGGTGGTCGAACGGTTGGTCGGATGATTGCTCAGTTGGATGAAGAGTTGAGTGGTTGGGCGGTCAGTGGGGTGGTTCAGCTGTTGGTCGGTTGATTGGTCAGTTGGGTGATTGGTTGGTCAGTTGAGCGGTTGATTGGTCAGTTGGTTGGCTGGTCAGCTGGGTGGTCAGTGGGGTGGTTGAGTGGTCAGTTGGGTGGTTGGTCAGTTGAGTGGTTGAGTGGTCAGTTGAGTGATTGATGAGTTTTTGGCTGGTTGCTCGATTGATCAGCTGGTCATTGATTGACCCATTGGGTGATGGCTCAGTTGTCAGTTGCTTGGTCAGCTGGTCAGCTGGTCAGCTGGTCACTTGGTCAGCCTCCCAGCCGCTCAGCCGCGCTCTCCCCCCGCAGCGACCCGAACCAGCCGGTGCCGCAGGACACCAAGTTCATCCACACCAAGCCCAACCGCTTTGAGGAGGTGGTGTGGACGCGCTTCGACGGCAAGGACAAGCGCTACCTGCACATCGGCCTCAAGCCGCGCGTGCGCGACCACTACCGCGCCAACAAGGTGGCCTTCTGGCTCGAGCTCGTCCCGCACCTGCACAACCTCCACCAGCTGCCCCACGCCTC
>NW_008235574.1:5688-6431 GCF_000691975.1 Corvus brachyrhynchos | reverse complement strand
CGGGCGTTTTTAAGAAAAAAAAAAGAGAAAAAAGAAAAAAAACCCAAAATTTAACCCGAAACCGGCGAATTTTATGTTCGTGCGCAGCCGCCAGGGGGCGCCAGACGGGGAGCGGTTGCCATGGGAACCGGAGAGGCCACGCCCCCTCCGGGAACGGCGCGATCCCATTGGCTGAGAGGGAACAGGACTGGGACCCATTGGGATGAACTGGGAGGAACTGGGATGGAACTGGGATGGACTGGGATGGATTCGGGTGGACTGGGATGGACTGGGATTAACGTGGATGGAACTGGGACGGACTGGGATGGGCGGGGATGGACTGGGATAAATGTGGATGGACTGGGATGGACGGGGATGGAACTGGGACGGACTGGGATGGGCTGGGATAAATTTGGATGGACTGGGATGGATTCGGGTGGATTGGGAGGGACTGGGAGGGACTGGGATAAACTTGGATGGAACTGGGACGGACTGGGATGGACTGGGAGGGACTGGGATAAATTTGGATGGACTGGGATGGGATTGGGATGGACTGGGATGGAACTGGGAGTAGACTGGGCTCTACTGGGACACCCTGGGGTCGAACTGGGACGCACTGGTCCATACTGGGATGCTCCGGGGATGCCGAGACCCAAACTGGTCCGAACCGGTCCAAACTGGGCCATACCCGTTTCTACTGATCCCAACCGCTCCGGACTGGTCCGAACTGGTCCGAACTGGTCCATTCCGGTCTCTGCCGGCTC
>NW_008235574.1:0-1607 GCF_000691975.1 Corvus brachyrhynchos | reverse complement strand
TCCCAGCTGCCCCCAGGTGCCTCCCAGTACACCCCAGGTGCCCCCAGTACATCCCAGGTGCCCCCAGGTGACTCCCAGTACATCCCAGGTGCCCCCAGGTGACTCCCAGTACATCCCAGGTGCCCCCAGGTGACTCCCAGTACATCCCAGGTGCCCCCAGGTGACTCCCAGTACATCCCAGGTGCCCCCAGGTGCCCCCAGTACATCCCAGGTGCCCCCAGGTGACTCCCAGTACATCCCAGGTGACTCCCAGTACATCCCAGGTGCCCCCAGGTGACTCCCAGTACATCCCAGGTGACTCCCAGTACATCCCAGGTGCCCCCAGGTGACTCCCAGTACATCCCAGGTGCCCCCAGGTGACTCCCAGTACATCCCAGGTGCCCCCAGGTGACTCCCAGTACATCCCAGGTGCCCCCAGGTGACTCCCAGTACATCCCAGGTGCACTTCACGCCCGAATGCCGCTTCAAGGAGTGCGTGTTCGAGAACTACCACGTGCTCTACGCCTCGGCCCTGTACCGGCAGGGGGATTGGGGACCCAAAATCGGGGATTGGAAACCCAAAATTGGGAATTGGGGACCCAAAATCGGGGATTGGGAATCCCAAAACTGGGGAAGCGGGGACCCAAAATGGGGACTGGGAACCCAAAATTGGGGATTGGGGACCCAAAATCGGGGACTGGGAACCCAAAATCGGGGATTGGGAACCCAAAATCGGGGATTGGGGACCCAAAATTGGGGATCGGGGACCCAAAATCCAGGATCAGGGAACCAAAATTGGGGAAGCGGTGACCCAAAATCGGGGATCAGGGACCCAAAATTGGGGATTGGAAACCCAAAATCGGGGATTGGGAACCAAAATCGGGGATCGGAGACCCAAAATCGGGGATTTGAAACCCAGAATTGGGGTTTGGGGACCCAAAATTGGGGATTGGGAACCAAAAACTGGGGATCGGGGACCCCAAAATCGGGGATTGGAAACCCAAAATTGGGGAACCCAAAATCGGGGATTGGAACCCAAAATTGGGGATTGGGGACCCAAAATCGGGGATTGGAAACCCAAAATTGGGAATTGGGGACCCAAAATCGGGGATTGGGAATCCCAAAACTGGGGAAGCGGGGACCCAAAATGGGGACTGGGAACCCAAAATTGGGGATTGGGGACCCAAAATCGGGGACTGGGAACCCAAAATCGGGGATTGGGAACCCAAAATCGGGGATTGGGGACCCAAAATTGGGAATTGGGGACCCAAAATTGGGGATTGGGAATCCCAAAATTCAGGATTCGGAATCCCAAAATTGGGTCCCCAAAATCAGGGATTGGAAACCCAAAATCGGGGAACCCCAAAATCGGGGATTGAGAATCCCAAAACTGGGGATCGGGGACCCAAAATGGGGATTGGGAACCCAAAATCGGGGACCCCAAAATCGGGGATTGAGAATCCCAAAATCGGGAATTGGGGACCCAAAATTGGGGATCCCAAAATTGGGGATTGTAAACCCAAAACCGGGGATCAGAAACCCCAAAATCGGGGATCAGAAACCCCAAAATTGGGGATTGGGACCCCCTGGATTTGGGTGGGATTTGGGTGAGATTTCGGGGAATTTCG
>NW_008235573.1:0-769 GCF_000691975.1 Corvus brachyrhynchos | reverse complement strand
AACCTATAATGTTATACCCAATGTTGGGGGGAGTGGAAGGGAGACATATAGAGACACAGAGACACAGAGAGAGGGACACAGGGATAGACTCGGCGGGGTGCATCTCGATGCATATGACCTAGACGTGTACACCTAAGGATCCTTAAAATAAATACCAAGGTAAAATCCCTTTTCCCCTTCTAACCGTGTATGCCTCTTGTTTTTAAGACCAAGAAAAGGCAACAAAACAAGGAGAAGCAGGATTCAAACTCACAAGCCCAGGCTTTCTAAGGGCTGCTGGCAGGGGCTAAAACCACTGCACCACCACTGGCTCTGAGTCAAATAGCTGTCACTGCAGTGCTAAGCCCTCTCATGAGGTGACAGGCTAACGGAGGGGGAAACAAACGAACTGGAACTCCCTTGGACTCTCTCAAGTCCCCAAACACAAGAAACGAAGGGGGAATCAACAAACGAACTAAAACCCCCTTGGACTCTCTTGAGTCCCCAGACAAAACTATAAGAGATCTCTTAACACCCAACCCAGGTGCTAATAACAAAATACCACCTTTATTCACTTACTCATGTGCCTCTGTGCTGAATCTGGAGAACTTTTGGGCTCTTGGGTTCTGCCACCTCCTGGACTGTGGCAACTGCCCCCCCTGAGTGCTGAAAGGGGGGGGGGGAGCTGAGCTGGATCTTTCTCAGTCCCAGAGGATTTCTGAAAGCCTCGTTGTCCCATCTGGGAGTGCAAAAAAACCTGATGCCTGAGATGGCCACCTAAAAACAGAGA
>NW_008235572.1:0-304 GCF_000691975.1 Corvus brachyrhynchos | reverse complement strand
GAGAGAGAAAGTGAAAGTGTTAGGGGCACAGCCAGACACCCCCATCTCCCACAGGCCCTCCCACCCCTCTCTGCAGCCCCTTCACCTCCAGGATCACCAAGCCAGAAACTGGGGTGGAGGGAGAGGTGCGGTACCTAGGAAAATAAGAGGAAAAATAGAATAAAGAGAGGAAAAAGCCCTGGGTGAGGGCAGTGTCACAGACTTGGAGCACCATGGGGACGCCCTGTTGTGACTCCCTAGGCTGTGAGCACATTGAGGGGGCTGTGCTGGCCCCTGGGTCACCCCAACATTTGAGGCACCCAGT
>NW_008235571.1:375-945 GCF_000691975.1 Corvus brachyrhynchos | reverse complement strand
TTGCTGCCCCTCAAAGGCTTTTCTGACATTTTGCCTTTGGGGTGCCCCCTTTTTTATTTCCTTGATTATCAAATTACAATAATCATTCATATGTCCCCTCCCAGCTTCATCATTTTGGTTCCAGTTAGGAGGTGTAATAGGCATTTTCTGGTCCCCTGGTGGGCCCTGTTGGTTTTCTATCTCCCAAATTTTGCTTCCAGCAATTCTAATCATCTCTCTATCCTCTTGGGAGAATATTATTTTCATTATTGATTGCATTTCTTCCCAAGTGAAAATGTTGGGACCTAAGAACTGGTCCAACTGTTCAGCTGTACTTATGGGGCCTTCCAATAAACCTTTAATTTCCTTTTTGAAATTCCTAACCTCTGTAAAGGTTAAAGGAGCATTCACAAAACCAGTTCCCCCTCTTCCCATAGGCACTTCTCTTAATGGTAACAAATGAATTTCTCGGCTTCCCTCTGTTTAGCAATGGAGGGATTGTTGGGCTGCCTTTGAGCCTTAATGGCACCTCTTGTATTCTGGTATGGTGCTCCTTCGTTAAGAAGAGGGTTTATTTGGGAAGAAAGCACC
>NW_008235571.1:0-342 GCF_000691975.1 Corvus brachyrhynchos | reverse complement strand
CTGTGAAGCCAAGCATTCTGAAGCGAAAGGAGGGGAGGCAGGGTCTGGCACTGAAGCCAGGTTTCTCAAGGCAGGAGGAGTAAGGGCTGAAGTCGGGACGTCTGACGTTTCCCTTGATTCAACTGCGGGTGCGGGAATCCCCGAGATATATGGGAAAGGTGGGGTTCCCGGCATGGGCGGGGGCAGGGCCCCCCCCAGCTCCATTGGGGTGGGAGGGCTGCCGGGGGAAAAGAACCCGGTGCGGGCGAAGGGATGGCTGGCAGAAGAAACACTGAAACTAGAGGGGGCCGTGCCCGGCACCAGCGTCGGTGGCAATACCTCTAAGGGGTCCCACCCTTTTTT
>NW_008235570.1:2468-2815 GCF_000691975.1 Corvus brachyrhynchos | reverse complement strand
CCCTTGTCCCCTCCCCGTGTCCCCTCCCGGTGCCACCCCGCAGTGTCACTGCTGAGGGACCTCAAACACGCCAACGTGGTGACGCTGCACGACATCGTCCACACCCCCCAGTGCCTCACCCTCGTCTTCGAGTACCTGGTGAGCACCCCCAAAAACCCCACCCGGGACCCCAAAATTCCCACCCGGGACGCCCAAAAACCCCCTCGGACCCCAAAATTCCCACCCCGGACCCCAAAATTCCCACCCAGGACCCCCAAAAACTCCCACCCAGGATCCCCCAAACCCCTTCAGACCCCCAAAACCCCCACCCGGGACCCCAAAAACCCCCCAGGACCCCAAAAATCCCC
>NW_008235570.1:0-465 GCF_000691975.1 Corvus brachyrhynchos | reverse complement strand
GGACCCCAAAAACCCCCCCAGGACCCCAAACTGGCCCTGCTGTGCCCCAGCCCCCCCCTCCTGACCCTTTTTGTGCCCCCCAGGCCTGGCCAGGGCCAAGTCCATCCCCACCAAGACGTACTCGAGCGAGGTGGTGACGCTCTGGTACCGCCCCCCCGACATCCTGCTGGGCTCCACCGAGTACTCCACCCAGATCGACATGTGGTGGGCACTGGGAGGCACTGGGAGAGCACTGGGAGGGACTGGGAAGGACTGGGAGGGACTAGGAGGCACTGGGAGGGCACTGGGAGAGCATTGGGAGGGACTGGGAAGGTCTGAGAGGGCACTGGGAGAGCACTGGGAGGGACTGGGGGACACTGGGATGGACTGGGAGGCACTGGGAGGGACTGGGAGGAACTGACAGGGAACTGGAGGATGCTGGGGGTGCTTTGGAGGGCACTGGGGAGTACTGGGAGGGCACTGGGA
>NW_008235569.1:0-489 GCF_000691975.1 Corvus brachyrhynchos | reverse complement strand
AAAAGGCATCAGTTGCTGGAGACCACGAAGGGATCCTAAAGACCTCAAAACTTGCAGTCTTGGGTTGGAACACATCTTGCTTTGCCCCTCTCTTTGCCGGCAAATTACAGAGGGGCCGGAGCCACAATCTAAGACTGTGACCAGGACTTTAGAACCCAGCAAGGAAAGGTAGAAGCACGGAAAGAGGTGAGTAAAAAAGGGAACGATATTACCAATATTGTGCTAGCACTAGGGAAGAAGATCTCTGAGGGGGTTGGAAAGGTTGGGGGCAGAGAAGCCCACGAAAGGGGAAAGCTTAAACTTTTCCCTGCAAACTGTGGAAAGGAGGGGATGCCTTCCATGGAGTCCACAGGAGCCCAGAGGCTGCCCCCTATGCAGCCGCAGGAGTGGCTCAGAGGTTGGTTGGTTAGTTGGTTGGTTGGTTGAGACGTCAGGAAGTTGTGAGTTCGAATCTTGTTGAGACCAGATTTTCACACGCGCGCATTTACT
>NW_008235568.1:19817-20319 GCF_000691975.1 Corvus brachyrhynchos | reverse complement strand
TGTTGAGCTTGCTGCAGGATGCTAGAGGACAAGATACCCTGTAGACTGGGATCAGAGAAGAGACAAGTCCCCATCAAAGCATCCACTCCTGCTGTCTGTCTAGGATCAGCAGCAGGGAGCTGCAAATTTGCTAATGCAGTCTTGCCGGCCAGCTTTCTCCAGGTTTTTCCAAAAACTGTAAATTGTACAGGTTGAAATAGAATTTGACCTAAGTGTCTGATATCAAATGGAGAAAGCAAATCTGTATTTATCACCCTTATTATTTGCATAACCTCAGCAGAACCCAGCCCATATTGTGCCACCTTGGATTGGAGGTCCTGGGCAACTTTCCAAGCAATTACCTCATGCTTGTCATGCTCTCCTGAATCTGGGAGAGCCTTATACACTGGGAAAGCTCGGATCTCTTTTGGGGAACCAGTACCATCCTGAACGTCGGGCACAGCCTGCGGATGGAGTGTAACAGCTCCCCGGTTACCCCCAGAATCCTCAGATCTATTTGGCA
>NW_008235568.1:17843-18589 GCF_000691975.1 Corvus brachyrhynchos | reverse complement strand
TCTCTGTCCATGGAAATCCCTTTTAAAGTAGCCCAGTCTAATAATTCCTGAACTGGATTTTCAGGAATGGAGGTGCGCAATATGCTAAACACACCTTTCCAGACCAGTACGACAGCGTCATTCTGTGAGCCGCTGTTCGCCATTTCTCAGTTGTGTTGGACCTCCTGGTCCCAGGGGGGAAAAGGAACAGCGTACCTCTAGAGGAATTCGGCTTGGCTCACAGCAGCAGGACACGTCAGAAAGTGTAGATCACGTCGGGCAGCGCCAGATATTACCGCAGGCCTGGTTCCTACGGTATATCACCGTGTCCCGCAGCCATAGGGAGGAGGAGGAGGAGAAGATCCAGCAGGCAGGAATTGTGCAGCAAGATTGATTTATTTAATTATTTTACAAACCTTTTATAGACTTTTTTCTTCATAGTCTAATTGGACAAAGGACCAGCCACCCCTTGGGGGTGATTGGCCAAAATCCTAAAACATCCATTATCAAAATATTTTCTACTATACCATAAACAAGACTTTTCAAGGTTGCAGGTGGCTTGGTTGTTTACATTCCCTGCTACCTCTTCTGTGAGAGAGAAAAATCTCTCACGGACTTAGAAAATAACAAGAAGATCCTCATTAACAGCATTTTTGTACCTGCAGAACCTGGTCAAGCATGCATGTTTTTCACCCATCTTGAGCAAACCTAAGCAACTGAACTTCACACAGAGTACATAAATGCCCATCTCTCTCTCTCCCTCTTTC
>NW_008235568.1:15758-17822 GCF_000691975.1 Corvus brachyrhynchos | reverse complement strand
ACCTTCCTGCATTGGACCAAGTATAGTATATGGAGTGAGAGATTTCAGTTTTAGTTTCTGCTCTCACAGACAGAGCTATTTGCATATTTTGAATTAGAATTATTATAGAAATATTAATATTTATAGCTTGACTGTGACATATAGAACTGCTATTGCATGAATATGGTCTTGCTGTTTTGGAAAACTTAATTGCATGAGACTGTTCATAAATTTGTGACATTTACTGTTAAAATCAGAATAATTCTGAATGCCTCGCTGCTTTTTAGTCATTCACGTTTCTCTACGATAACTCTTCTTGGAGGGGATTTATTCATTAAGCTCGGCAGCTTACTGATTTTAAACTGTTTTTTGTTTTGTGTTCTGGGCATTAATTGCTGGTGGCCTCACTTCAGTGAACCCTCATCTGTATTTTAGTTTTGGCGCTTGCTTTGTGTGGGATTGCTCTTATTGTGAGCACAAATTTACTTTCAGACAATTCCTTTTGTTGGCAGTTATCTACAAATAACACAGAAACCATGTCAAACTCATTTCACTGAATGAAGAAAAAGCAATTGTTGTAGTTTGTCTTTTCTTGTTTGTTAGTTAATTCACAGAATGTATTGAGAGAAACTACTTTTGGCTTGGTTTGGGGTATTTTTTTTGAATCAGAAATAAATAACACCAAACACCTTATATATGGAACATTTTCCTAGCATCTGGGAAGTGTCTTCACTATCACTATAAACAGTTTCATATATTTCTGTTTCACTAGACCACACAAAGGTTGATTGTAACTATTTTCAGCTATTGATGATTGAAAAAAAGAGCTGTGAGAATTATAGCCAGTCAAGATGCTTCATGTGCAATGCTCATGCAAATCAGAGTGGGATTTTAAAAGAGCTCAGAGGTCGCTTACCTACTTTCTTCTTCAATTCCTTTTCTCATCAGAAGAAACTGATTTCTAGTATCTGAAAGAATATCGACGAGATCCTACTAATACAGGAATCATAAATTATCTTCTTGGGAGTAAAGTGAGAAAAATGATGGGCAAGCAATTGCAAGACATTTTTGAACACCTTCAGCTCTTTTCACTGCTTATGAAACTGAATTCTTCCCAGTGATGTGATGGTGGTACAAAACGTTAGGAAGCTGACATTATGGAGTCCCTGAGGAGGAAGAGGACAGAGTCACTCCAGAAACCAGAGAAGACTGAAGAAATAATACTGGATGAACGATCATTGATCTATAAGATCTGCTAAGATCATAAGGCAGCTTGAGGCACCATGTTAGCACAGGTCAATGTGCTGTGTGTGTGTACTGGATGACTTAACGGGGGACTCACTCTGGAATGGGGTCCATAGTTTTTCTCTAGTTTCCCTATACTGGTGTACATACATTTGTTGATATGAATTGTGCAGTTTTCAGATTTTACTTTAGGAATTTTGTCAGTCTCTGTAGATGCTAAAAAAGCTGGCAGAGAAATTTTCCTATTTTTCATAGCCACTTCTGAAAGTCTCCTTTCTCATGCAAGCTAGCTCAAAACAGTGTAGAGGGTTTTGTAAACCAAGACTTTATCTCACAGGTGCAAACTTGTTATGTACAGTCTTGTTTACCACACTGGGAAAAACATTTTGAATTGGGTGTCATAGCATTCAGCCAATCACTCTGGGAGGTGTATGGTCAAGCACCCAATAGTGTTACACCACTCTTACGAACAAAGCTATATAAACAAGTCTGTAATTAATTAAATAATCCCATTTATCCTGGACTTGGACTTCTGTATCGTTTTTCTCGCCATCCCTGTGGACAGCAGTGACATCTGGTGACCGCCCGACATATACTGCAACCACAGCCTCTAAGAACGTACCTGCGAGACCGCGACTGGCCCCCCCACTCTGGGGCCGCATGGAACTAGACTGAGAAATGGAACATAAATCCTCAAAAGACAGCATGGTATTTTCTGCCTTCAAATCTGTGATACAGATTGCAGGAGCATTATAGTATAAGCGATGGGGAGCTCGCTGCGTTATCTACCTGGTCTATCGGACATGGATACTCTTACGACTTTTCTAATGTTTTTCTCCC
>NW_008235568.1:14959-15738 GCF_000691975.1 Corvus brachyrhynchos | reverse complement strand
ATCCCTTAATCCTCGCATTTTCAGCTGCCGACGTGGAGGTAGCCGATTTGATACGTACTTGGGGGACTTTACACGAAGTAATGAAAAAATGGTCAAAAGGCAGAGATGGAAAAGTCAACCCAGGATCGGATGAATCTGAGTCTGTGGGCTTCCCTAGCTCGGATGGGGATGATGAGTTCTCTAAGGGGGGCGGGACCCCGAGTAGCGCGGGAAGTTTGGTCGTCCAGCTCCCAATACCCTCTCAGGAGAGGATGAAGGGTTTCTAACCCTGCCCCCGGAAATATATCCACTCCTCACTGGCAGGAGGATTGGGGTGCCCCCTGTCTTTTGCCTCTACTTTGGTTACTGCAGTGGGATCTGCCCTTCCCACAGCTCTGCTGCTGCCGCCGTCTGCGGGAGTGGCGGGGGGAATCATGGCGGCTGCTGCCGCGGCACCGATGCCTGGGATCGCAGAATCGGCCATGCTGCTTCCACAAGTGGCTCCCACACCATCAGCCCTGTACTCGGGCTCGGTGCAGCAGCCTTGGTCACCCATGCCCACATGTTTGCTGCCCTATTGTTCCACTCTGGGCCCTGTGGCGCTCGGGTACCATACACGTCCCAACAATTGGGGATTTTTCGGCTCAGGAGAAGAAGCAGCAGTGGCCATGCTCACCGCTATCTGACTCTCTCAGGGAACAAATCTTGGCAGCTTTGCATGAGATAAAGCAACAGCTCGTGGTGCAGCAGGAAGTGTTGCAACAGATTGTAGCGGGCGGGGGCCCCGCCAGAGCCGGCGG
>NW_008235568.1:9381-14671 GCF_000691975.1 Corvus brachyrhynchos | reverse complement strand
GCCTTAGCTGTCACTTCAGCTCCCGTGACTCCACCCCCCTCTGCCTTAGCCGCCGTTCCAGCCTCCGCTTCTCCACCCTCTGCAGCCCTAGCTGCTGACATCACTACCCCTCCCACTGGCTCAGAGTTGGTACGCCAGTCTCCTAGGAGAACATCCAGCACACCCTTGAATGATGATGTAAGTAGCATAGCCATGGAAACGCCTGCTCCACGGTGGGAATCTGGGGCGGCGCTCAGGTGCCGACAGCAGGCAACGCGCTGAGTCTGCAATTGTCCTTGGACCCTCCTGGATTCTAAAGTGACTGTCCATTCTAGAAATCAGAAACGGTTCTGGGAACAGGTTAAAAGGTGTGCATTGCAGGACGGGGACTGGGAGTTGCTAGAAAGAATTGGGACGCCTGGCGGGCAAATGGCACCTGAGCAGTCTGCTACCTTGTCCCGGAGTCCCAGGGCAGGCAGATCAAAGAGATGTAATAATGCAGCAAAGTAGTGATGATACAGATGGAATTGTCCAGGCTTTCCCTGTGCAGAAAGCTCTTCCTAACTCTGGTCAGACTGACAAACATGAGTGTTTCGCTTGGAAAGGATTTGTAAACTAAGGTTGCTCAGTATGGATTAAGTTCTTCTGAGGTCATGCAGATTATTAGAATGCTGAATACTGATCTTCTCTCTCTATTTGATATTAAGCATTTAGTTAGGTCAGATGTTATTTCAACCTGTACAATATTCAGTTTTTGAAGCCAATTGGAGAAGGATGGCTGAAAAGGCTGTAGCTGGGAATATGCAATTGCCTCAAACTGATCCCAGGCATCTAGCCCCTGTGGATGCTTTCAGGGGAATCAATAATTATTGGGACTCTGATGTTCAGGCTACCTGGCATCCTCAAATCCTGGAACAGATTCAGAAGGTTGGCATGGCAGGTCTGATTAAAAGTTTAGATACAGCTGCTCCTAAGACACGATATGTGAAAATATCTCAGGGGCAGAAAGTGAACTTTTTATCTTTTCTGGAAAAGATTGCTGTAGCCTTGAAAAAGCAGGTTGAAGATGAGACCATGAGGCAGCTGTTGTGCAGACAGGTAGCAAGACATAATGCTAATGATGAGTGCAGAAGGATCATAGATGCTCTGCCTGGAGAACCCACAATAACACAAATGCACGATATGTGAAAATATCTCAGGGGCAGAAAGTGAACTTTTTATCTTTTCTGGAAAAGATTGCTGTAGCCTTGAAAAAGCAGGTTGAAGATGAGACCATGAGGCAGCTGTTGTGCAGACAGGTAGCAAGACATAATGCTAATGATGAGTGCAGAAGGATCATAGATGCTCTGCCTGGAGAACCCACAATAACACAAATGGTTGACGCCTGTGCTAAGGTGGGATCTGGAGAGCATAAATCTGCTTTAGCAGCAGCTCTAAGACCTCTTCAGTTAAATTCTGGTGGATCAAAAAAGAGACCTAAGGTTGAGAGAATGCAGAAACAGCTTATACAAAGGAAGAGAAACAAGGAGAACAGCTGAATTGTCCAATGCAAAAGATGTGGTAGGCCAGGTCATTCTTCAGACTTCTGCCAGTCTATCTATCATGCCAATGGTCAACCTCTGATTCGTTCAGGGAACTTGACCAGGAACGCAAAGGGGAGTCACGTATTTCCTCAGGGCATAGCTCCTCTGAGAGGGACCTATTCAGCCAGCTTGCAGCTCGCAGCCAGGGATTGGCCGGAGTGGATGTACACACCGTAGCAACAGTCAACTTAGAACATTGGGGGGGGAAAAAAAAAAAAAGGGAAGAATCTGAGTGGCAGGTGCTGGAAGTCCACAAGTCAGGCTCTGCCCAGCTGATTCAACTGAGGGCTGTTGCCATGGCTTTTTAGTGGTTTTCTCAAGTTCCTTTGAATTTGGTCACTGATTCTGCCTACGTAGCAGACATAACTCAATGCTTAGATTGTTCACTTTTGAAGGAAGTGAATAATGCAGCTCTGTTTTCACTATTGAAGGCCTCGTGGAGTGCAATTCAAGCTCAAGTGCATCCATATTACATTTTGCATATTCGAAGACACACTAATTTGCCATGTTTCATAACAGAAGGCAATGCTAGGGCTGACAAGCTAGCTAACCCTGACTGAGTAGCGCCTCAGCCTGACAAAATGCACAAGCTAAAGCATCGCACAATTTCTTCCATCAAAGTGTGCATACCCTGCAGAAGCAGTTTCATTTAACACCAACTGAGGCCCGGGACATTGTCAGCTCTTGTGCTGACTGTCACGGACTCGTTGCACCTTTGCTATTGGGCATAAATCCCAGAGGCATACAAGCCTTGCAGCTTTGGCAGACGGATGTAACACACATTTCTGAATTTGGCAGATTTAAGTATGTGCATGTGTCTATTGACACGTTCTCCTCAGCTATGTGGGCGTCTGCTCATACTGGGGAGAAAGGCCACGATGTCATTCCCCATTGGAAACTCGCTTTCGTGCTTTTGGGCGTACCTTCGTCTGTGAAAACCGATAATGGCCCTGCCTATGTCTCTCAGAAGGCGCGGCAGTTTCTGCATCTATGGGGTGTCGATCATACTTTGGGTATTCCGCATTCACCTACTGGGCCAGCCATTGTTGAACATGCTCATGGCACTTTGAAGCGTGTTCTGGAGAAACAAAAAGGGGGAATGCATGGGAAACCCCACGAAACCCCACAGAGCCGACTAGAAAAAGCGTTATATACAATTAATCATCTTACGGTGCCACCAAATTCAAACAATCCTGTTATTTTGAATCATTTTCTCTCAATGCAGTCTGCAGGCGAGACACACCTGCCTCGAGTGAAAGTCTGGGTACAGGACCTCCTCACTAAAAAGTGGGAAGGCATGTGTGAGCTTATTGCCTGGGGTTGTGGGTATGCTTGCATTTCCACAGATACTGGGGTACGATGGCTACCTGCAAGATGCGTTCGCCGTGACCTGCAGCACCAGAAGCAGAAGAGGCAACCTCCAAGGCAACCTTCAAATGATGATCAGAATGCAGATCATCCATCGAATGATCCCTCTGATGATGACCAAGATGTTGACCATTAGCCTGGTCCTTCTACAAGCAGAGACTGAATTTCAGAGACTGAATTTCAAGCTTCTTGTGTTATGGAGTCAGAATGTTATGCAGAATGTTAGAGCCCTTGAGGCTATTCAGAATTAATGACTGGATGTATAGCTCGATTTGCTAGATGTATCTCCCATGGTATTGCTGGAGAATCTCTCTGCCTACTCCAAATTAGTATCTGATTTGGATTTAGTTTGGTAACAAAACAGATCCTTTATGCTGTGTTTGTTCTACTTGCTGCAAGGGATTCCGCAGAGGATTACAAACGCTACCTTTTTGGTCTTTAAAACAAAAAGGGGGAATTGTGGATGCTAAAAAGCAGGAGCAGAGGAATTTTCCAGCTGCTGAAGCATTTGTGAAGTTTTCCTTTCTCATGCTTTAGCTGAGAAACAGTGAAAGATGGTTTTGTAAAAGACTTTATCTCAAAGGTGCAAACTTGTTATGTACAGTCTTGTTTACCACACTGGGAAAAACATTTTGAATTGGGTGTCATAGCATTCAGCCAATCACTCTGGGAGGTGTATGGTCAAGCACCCAATAGTGTTACACCACTCTTACAAACAAAGCTATATAAACAAGTCTGTAATTAATTAAATAATCCCATTTATCCTGGACTTGGACTTCTGTGTCATTTTTCTCGCTGTCCCTGTGGACAGCAGCAACAAGTCTCTCACTAGATTTGTACAGTTTCCTTGCTAATGGATGTCAACATAGGAGAAATATTTCCCTTTTGCATAATTTGCAGAGATTCTTGGTTATAGTCTCTAACAGAAGTAACTCCTCCGTATGATTAAATTTGAATCATACTCTGTATTACAGAGGTACTAAGCCTTTGTGCAGCTGGGGCAAATGCTAAAATGTAGACATTCTTTTTTTTGCTATTGTGAATTCTCCAGGAAACCGATTTTCCACTCTTGGCAAAGGTTTAATATTCGGATGTGGATGATCCTTAGAATCAATTGTGCTCACTGCCCATCATCATCTTTCTGATCCTTGCAGCTCAAGAAGAGTGCTCTGCTTATCTTATTTAAATAAAACTCCACGGCCTTTTCCAGGGCTCAGGGAGATAATAAATTTCTTTCTATTTTCAGAGTAAACCTGTGTCCACAATAATATATTATTACGGATAGCAGTCCTGATCCTGAAGGACAAAGCACTATATCTTAAGGGAAGAAAAGAAATCGATCCTATATATGCAAGCTTCAAATGTGATATTTGTAGAATTTCTGTTCAAACTATGGCTGCAGCAAATTAAATTTAGGTAAGTTTTACTGAAAATAACTGGGCTGTGAATGTTACCCATTATGCAAAGAACTGTAAATGCAGAAAAATGAAACCAAGTAATGTAAAATCCAAACATCATTTATGGGGTAACTCTTATGCAGCTGGTGACTAGGATCAGATTGGAAGGTTTTAGGGAAGAATCTCAGGGAAAAATTTTCACACTTTGCTCATGGGGTGAGCCTGCGGAGTGTGAACATTAGCACTTTCCAGATAACCCTCACACTCCACTCCACGTACCAAGATAAAAGTTCTCCGTGACCTTTCAACTTTTTATCAAGAACTGAAGAAATATTCTTGTCAGTGTCTGAAAAGGCTGTAAATAATTGGTTCTACTTTTAACATAGATCTCTGAGTCTGTATCAAAATATAATTTTATATAGTAAGGAAAAGAAGTAAAGAACTCAAGCTAACATAGTCCTTGAACACCTTCTTAGCCTTCTTAGCTTTATTTAACAAAACAATCCTTATTTTACTATACCCTTTTCCTGCAAATTTAATTTTAATTTTCTTATATCCACTGGTTTAGAGATTGAAAAATGTCAGCTCCAGGCATTCTGATTTCCAGCATTTTGCAAGCATTGTATATAGCTTTTGGCAATATAATATACTTATAAGCAATGTCAGGGTATCATGACCCTGTAAATAAATTGCAGAATGGCATATTTGGGGCCTCTCTTTAAATTAAAGATGGACTAAACAAGGTGTTGGGTTACAAATATATTAAGGAGATTGTATTGTTTCTCCTCCAATTTTTGTAGTTTTAAAAGTATTCCCCCTGAGAAAAATTTCTGGATAATTAAAAAATGTTTATGCAGTGGCAAAACTGTAGTTTTACTTGTTTCAGAGAAGGGATTTCAAAACCTTAGAGGGTCTTACCCTTTTGAAAGAAAAACTTTTGAGAATGATTAGACTTTCAAACCA
>NW_008235568.1:4381-6881 GCF_000691975.1 Corvus brachyrhynchos | reverse complement strand
TTTTGTCTCCCTGCCCTCCTTCCACACACTGAGGGAAAAAGGCATATCAGCATAAGTTGTAACAAATGTCACAGTTTGTATTTGACATTCTGAGTAAGAACTTCTTGTGCGGTTATGGTTCAGAACTGGCATACTTCATCTACATTACAAACTTAGATCATCAGATGTATACCTAAATTTGTGATCAGCTACAAGAGGAATCAGGCAGATTTTATAAATGGTTTTGTGCTTGTGGCACTTGGAGAAAAAGTGCCATATTTCACTTTGTTACTTTTCATCTGGCTAAGAATATACTTTATGGTAATAAATACTAATTTTCTTTTTTTAGACAGAATTCAACTCAAACAGCAGTATGTACGCGAATACAAGACACCCAGAATATTAAAATAAAACATGGGACAGCATGTTCCCAGTCACTAAAGTTTAGAACTTCAGAAATTACAAACTAAGAGAAAAACAGTGAGATATAAAAATGATCTTGTTTGCTGAACACATTTTCTTAAAGTTAAAGCAAATACATTAAAGATGTCCTCCATATAGTATGGAAAACTTTTACAATATGTGTATGAAATGGTAAACAGCAGTGAAAACTGACCCTACTAAAACTAGGCAGTGAGCAAAGTGAAATAGTTAAGAGGTAAGAACACAAACTAAGTCCTTTGTCCCCTACACTTGCTGTTGCTACTTTCTCCTTGCACTGCATTCTATACTGATAAGCCAAATGGTCAATTGCTCATGTCAAAAGCAAAAATGCTGATTTTTATTTTTTCACTGCTATCAATGAAGTCCAATATTAAAAAACAATTTCTGTCTTCCTTTCCATACCTTTCTATATAATATATATCTATTCAATATAGAAGCATAAATGTACAAGTGCTGCAAAGATTGAACATTTTCCTATGAAATCTACAGAATTTTTAACTCCTTCAGAGAAGGATACAGGTAGGTTGTTTGTGGTTGGCCTCGAATGTCACAGACCCAGCTGTACTAAATTAGCTCCCACGACTTTGAAAATTGCATTTGAAAGACAAATTATTGTATTAAGATTTTCTTTTTAAGTACATTCCCAGCTAAACACAGAGGTGGAAATGTGAAGTGATCTGGCAAATTCAAAAAAGTAGATATAAAAATCAAATTTAAAAACTGAACTATATCTATTTACATGTTTACTATGCAATATGTGATAAAAGGAGACAATGATTCTTTTTACTGTATCACATGAGATCAAAGAGACTTTTAGCACAAAGATTTTCATGGTGGATTTTGTTTATGACTTTATTATAGCAAAAATTACTCTAAAACTAGCTCATCTGCAGATTTCAATTTAAAGCTGAGGTGCATGGTCTAAAGGGTGAGGGAGGCCATGAAACAAACAACCCTCTCAAGTACTTTGGAAACACAGTTTTCAGAGAATGTAAAATGAAGATGAAGTTGTTCAAAACATATTCCTTACGCTGGCTGTGTCAGACTGAGATGCTGCTTGGATTATGTCAGAGGAAACATGCAAGATGAGCAAAGCTTTTCATTTAGATGAATGTTTAGTAACTGCATTGCCTAACAGATGTCACCTAGCTAATACTATTCTGAGCTCACATACTGGTATCGCTGAGGGTTTTTCATAGTAGTGAGCTTTCCATTTTTACCTGCTCAGGAAGAAGGAGGTCTCAACTGGCCTAAAAAAAAAAAAATTACACGTGCAATAATTGACTGTCCACATATTCCACTACACAAGCTATACTAACTTGTTAGAGATTCTTTGAGCTGAGCAGGGTTTGAGCCAGTGAACTAAAAAGCAAAAGAAGGCATTTTTGCTATCTGGTTTTGTTTAGATGAGGCAGATGGTGCACACCGGCAGCATCAAACGTCTATGTGTGTGACAGCACTAGAGCTTTATGCTGTATAGCATTAACTTTGCTTGTGGCTGTCCCCAAGGTGTGAAAACTCCAGCTGACTTACTGGAGTATGCACTTGAGTTTGGAGAGCAGCACTTGGTCCTGCACCTGTGGATGTCAATGTTTTTATTAACTTCCCTGAGACTGATGACTGGCCCTGTTGCTAAAAAGTCCTCTTTAATTGCTTCTTTGCAAATTTGAGACTTTTAGAAATGCAGAGCCAATGCTTTTTCTCTCTTGTAGCTAACTTTGTTGTTTAATTGAGCTCAGATAAATTCCAAATCTTTGGGCATTAGCAGACATGAATGCAGATCTTAAATTTTTCTTTTGGCATTGTGAATAGATTCTGCGCTTTGGCATGCTTCTGCAAAAAGCATCCAACAATGTGACCTGAGCACACAGCTGAGAGTCCTCTTCATAATGAATCAGCCTTGATTTCAGTAGCTGTATTTTATATATTATGATATCCTGCTGAGCTGGTCGGTTGTGGAAATATGGAGTGCAGCTGTTCAAAAATCATTACAAGGCAAATAATTTTTCCTGTCTATACTGTGAGATAGAAATCCTTTTACTCACTATAGCCATCTTATTTGTAATTTCTTATGCCA
>NW_008235568.1:0-4353 GCF_000691975.1 Corvus brachyrhynchos | reverse complement strand
CTGATAAAAATCGACAATTCTACTGATGCATACCATCGTTTAGCAAACCTCTGAAATTCTTTTAATAGTTTTTTTATTCAAGCATCCAACATAAACAGTTAGATGGTGCCATGCACTATAGTTTTCCTCAATTAAAAAATCACTACAAAGTTATGCGGTAGTGATTCCTTTCCTCTTTCCTTTCTGTGGCTTTGAATACAACCACAAAACTTGCAATCTTGAATTACCTCCAGGGTCAAATGCATAATGTAACAACTTACCTCCTGTTTGATTTCCAGACCCTGGCACTCTGGGGATATGTCTTTATTGTTGCGGTGTTGACTTGTAGCACTACAGGCTAACAAATCAATTAATCCTTCAAATCATCCTATCACCTGTCGATATGAAATTCTAGCAATTACTAAAGTGGGATGGCTTTAAAGCATGTGAAAAACATTCCCTATTGATTAGTTCATTGCTCCAGAGTATGATGAACTTGTTTAAGAAAAATTGATCTGGCAAATTGATTTTTTTTTATCAAGGAATCATATGAATATAATTTAAGTAACAATATTTTTGCCCTCGAGAATGTGTAATATATATCTGGTGTATGTGCACATAAATCACAAAAAAAAAAAAAAAAAAGGGAAAGATTTTATATGAAACAGCTTCGAATTTGGAATTTTTTTCTCGAAGGTTTATGGGTTGTTTTGCAAGCTCTTCCAAGCATCATTTTTTTATTTTTCAATGAATTTTTTTTCCTTTCTTTAATCAAAAGTGTATTAAAAAGTGAAGTTCCAATATTTAATAAATAAATTTATTCCCTTGGGATGCCCCATGATTTTTGGGATATGTGCTCTCTTATCTTATATCCAAGTCAAGATGCAATTTTTCACAACCAGTTCCTTGTAATGCAGATGAAGAAGGGAATAATTAATACTTGGAAAGTATAAGGCAATTTCAGCTCTGCTACATCCATACTCTTGCTGCTCTGTTTTCCTTCTATAGGAGCTAAAAGCACCCAGCCCCTATCAACCACAATCTTCTGCATGACAGTGCTTTCAAAGGTATTGCTCCCAATCAGGGCATGCAAATGATCAAAAACTTAATAGTATAGCTAGAAATAAATTTCTTCCCACTTTGCCTTTTCCTCCCTGCGCCATTTCATCATTCAAAACTGTATAAAAATGAATGTAGAATAAACCCAGATATTCTGTTCCTATTCAGAAAAGAACAGTAATAATGTGCCACAGAACTACTGTACTCTAAAAACTCATCCTACAAATCTTGTGCCCAGGGTTACTTTACCATAAAGTGTGGAAACCAGCCCTAGGACAATGCAGCATTGAATCTGCTGTGTCTTCAGGACATGGTCATTTAGTAATTTTTCACTTTTGATGTCTATGTAGGTTCTTCTAAGATATGCTGAGAAATCACTGCGTGTTTGTTGGGTTGTCAGAGTTACTGTGTAAATCTATATGCCAAGTAAAATTTTTCTTCAAAAATACTACATTAAATACATAGAATATTCATGAATATACTGAATTTGAATGACAAAGACAGCAATAGTAGAACTCATGAAAAACTTCAAGTTGTCAGATTTGTTGTTAAAAGAAGGGCCTTGGTTTTTGAATGTTTTCCAAAAGGAATGTGGCACAAGACTGTTTTCAGCAAAATTGTTCCTTATATATGATTATAAGCTATTATGAGTGAAACACACTCATAATTTGAAAGTGAAGTAACAACACATATTTAAGATTATAGAATCATCTACGTTGGAAAACATCTCTAAGATCGTCAAGTCTGGCAATTAACCCAACACCACAAAGTCTTGCATTAAACTGTGTCACCAAGTGCCATATCCTCACAGCTATAAATACCTCACAGGATTTTGACTCAACCATCTCCCTGGACTTTTTCAGTTAAGAGATTTTTCCTAATGTCTATCCTAAAGCTCCCTTGGGGCAACATGATGCCATTTCCTCTTGTCCTGTCACTTGTTATCTAGGAGCAGAGACCGGCCTCCACCTGGCTACACCCTCCTTTCAGGGAGTTGTAGAGAGCAATAAGGTCTCCCCTGAGCCTCCTTACCACCAGGCTAAACAACCCCATCTCCCTAAGCTGCTTCTTATAAGACTTGCTCTAGACCTTTCACCAGCTCATTTCTCTTCTTTGAGGGCAATAAAGCAATGGTTGATTTGAGACATGATTAGCAGCAGCATAACAAGAAAACCAATACGTGAACCTGAAAGAAAGTATACCCATCTGAAATCATTACACTCTTTGCTTATTTGTGTATTGCGACCTGATGCAAAGGTGTACCAGTTTGGCCAAATTTAGAAATATATCCTCTGAGAGAAGGCAGGCCACAATCACCCCTCCCCCACCAGGTTCAGGAAAAAATTAATTTTCCTCTAAGGAAAGTGAAAGCGATAAAAACTATTTATTTAACAAACACACAGGAAAAGGATAATAATGCAAAATAATATAACCTCTCGCTGTGGAGAGAAAAACATGGGAAAATTTCAGAGTCCGTCCGTAGTCTTTCTCTCTCCCCCTCCTTGAAGCTGGGAGGGGGTGGTGGGCTCACCTCCAGGGCCAAGGCCTTGGTGGAAATTTCTCCCAATGTATTCTGATGTTGAGACAGTCCAGCAGAGAAAAAGGGAAAAAAAAGAAGTCCCAGGAAAACAAAAGTTCAACTCTCTGGAGGAAAACGAGCTGAAAAACCGGCCGAAAGGTGGCTGGAACAAGCAGGCTGCTTCCCCCCTCCAACTCTGCAGAAGCAGACAGGTTTTATCTCTGTGTCTTTGGAACATGAAAACAAACTGCTCTGAAAAAGTACACTTTTCTCTCTCCCCTCTCAGGCTCAGTTAAAAGGCATAGAAAGGCATATATACTAATTTCTGGGCATAGTGCAGCGATAGGGGATACAACATCATAAAGTCACCCCAAGACTTTCGACCCCTTATTCCATATCGTTGGCTCAATGCCCAAACTAATATGCTCTATCTCTACACACACATATCAGTACATACATATATAGATATACAGCTATGTACAAACAGTGACAGTGACACTCAGCAAGCAGTGGTATACAGGCATTTCACATTACAGATGGTTTTCACCCAGCAATCAGATCTCCCTGTGGTACACAACGTGTTGTTCCATCTTTCTGCATTACCCACCAAGTGCAACCAGGTCCCTGAGCAAAAACAAGCCCACGGATGGGTTTGTCTGTACTCAAGGCAGAATTAATCCAAACAGTCTTTCCTAACAGACCTCTGACATGCACTACTGGGACCTTATCTCCATCTCCTGTATGCAGGGATTCAGACTGGGCTGGACCAGCTCTATTGGTGGAACCTCGGGTGTTAACTAACCAGATGGCCTTTGCTAGATGCTACTCCCCATTTTTGAAACTTCCCCCACCCAATGCCTTCAAGGTAGTTTTCAACAATCCAGTGCGCCGTTCCACTTTGCCTACAGCTGGTGCATGGTAAGGGATATGGTACACCCACTCAGTGCCATGTTCCCTAGCCCAGTGTTGATAAGGCTATTCTTGAAATGAGTCCCATTGCCAGATTCAGTTCTCTCGGGGGTACCATACACATAGCGCTTGCCTTGGCGGGTTTGAGGCAGTGTGATGTAATCAATCTGCCAGGCCTCCCCATACTTGTATTTGGACCACCGCCCACCATACCATAGGGGCTTCACTCGCTTGGCCTGCTTGATCGCAGCGCATGTCTCACAATCATGGATAACCTGAAAGATACTGTCCATGGTTAGATCCACCCCTCAGTCTCATGCCCATCTATAGGTGGCATCTCTGCCTTGATGACCTGAGGCATCATGGGCCCATTGAGCTAGAAACAACTCTCCCTTGTGTTTCCAATCCAAGTCTATCTGTGACACTTCTATCTTTGCAGCCTGACCTACCTGCTTGTTGTTTTGGTGTTCCTCGTTAGCCCTACTCTTGGGGGCATGAGCATCTACATGGCGGACTTTCACAACTAGCTGTCTTACTCGGGCAGAGATGTCTTTCCACTCTTCAGCAGCCCAGATTGGTTTTCCCCTATGCTGCCAATTAGCCTTTTTCCACTTTTCCAGCCATCCCCATAGAGCATTGGCTACCATCCATGAATCAGTGTAGAGGTAGAGCTTTGGCCGCTTCTCTCTTTCAGCAATGTCCAGGGCTAGTTGAACAGCTTTGAGTTCAGCGAATTGGCTTGATCCACCTTCTCCTTCAGTAGCTTCTGCAACCCGCTGTGTGGGACTCCATACGGCTGCTTTCCACTTTTGTTTCATCCCTACGATGCGACAGGAACCATCGGTGAAAAGAGAGTAGCGTGTGTCTTCTGCTGGCAGTTGGTTGTA
>NW_008235567.1:19365-22915 GCF_000691975.1 Corvus brachyrhynchos | reverse complement strand
CGCCCCCCCCGCCCACCCCCCCCCCCCCCCCCCGCAGTGTTATCCAGACCCATGGGACTGGACACCCCTGCACATCTCCCTTCCAGCCTGGAGACTGGGTCTATATCAAGTGGTGGGACAATGATCCTCTACAGGCCAAGTGGAGAGGACCATTCCAGATTTTGCTGACCACCCTCACCACAGTCAAAGTCTCTGGCAAAGGACCTTGGATTCACTACTCCACAGTTAAGAAGGCTTCTGCCCCCGAAACAACTGAGAAAACAGAGACTGATACAAACAAAGATGATGTTGTTTGCATGATTTTTTCCTGTGTTTATTATCTACACGGTAACCCTGACTCAGGTTTGGAACCAAATTTTGCATATGATTCTAGTCCAAAGTGTATCCAAAGACATTCATTTGGATACAGAGCTAACAACTGACATGTAAACCACAGTGGAAAGATCAGCAAAATTTGTTTACAATTTGAGAATCAACTCAGCTCTTACATTAGATAGCATTCAAAGATAACACATTGAGCTCTGATTATATCTTCCACACCTTGATTTCATGGTTACCAAACTGGCCCTGGATTAAAGAATTGTTCATAGTTGTTGTAATTATAATTCTTGTTTATATATATACTATTATTAGATGTATACTGCTGTTAGAGTAGATATTTAGGATAGAGTCTCAACAAGGTAGAGGACTTGTCAAGTCTCTAAATGGGGGGAATGATGCCTTAGGTTTTAAGTTTTATATTTTTCAAATCCTGTACTGCCTAGTGTGTAACTCTGAAGTTTCATGTGGCCTGTTAGCTATTGTTCTCTCATGCTGATTAGACATAACAAACCCTCTCTAGTTTGCTCTTCAAGGACACCAGGCCCCAAAATGTGTAAACTAAAAGCCTCTGAAGAGGTGGGGCAAACTTGGGGTAATTACATCATTAACTAAGGCTATAATTGGAGAATTAACCCTGATATGCAGATGGACAAAATTTATAAAAGTGTGAAGAACCCATGACCCAGGGTCTATCTTGGGTGTAGCCTTCTGACTGCACAGGGTGTACCTTTGAAGGCCCTTCAAATAAATACCTGCTTTTATTGTCTTATTCTTGTCTAGTCTGTTTTTAGGTGGCCACCTCAGGCATCACTCCTGCCCAGTGCCTTCAAGATGGTTTTTAGCAGTCCGTTGCACCATTCAACTTTCCTGGCCGCTGGCGCATGATAAGGAATGTGGTACACCCACTCAATGCCATGTTCTCTAGCCCAGGTGTTTATAAGGCTGTTCTTGAAATGAGTCCCATTGTCAGATTCAATTCTCTCAGGGGTGCCATGCCTCCAAAGGACTTGCTTTTTCAGACCCAGGATGGTGTTACGGGCAGTAGCGTGAGGCACAGGGTAGGGCTCCCACCATCCAGTGGTGGCTTCTACCATTGTGAGCACATAGTGCTTGCCTTGGCATGTTTGAGGCAGCGTGATGTAATCAATCTGCCAGGCCTCCCCATACTTGTATTTGGACCACCGCCCACACCACACCACAGGGGCTTCACCCGCTTGGCCTGCTTGATCGCTGTGCACATCTCACAGTCATGGATAACCTGGGAGATACTGTCCATGGTTAGATCCACCCCTCTAACGCAGCCCATGGGTTCCATGAAGGGTTGGCTGCGTTTCCCTGAAGTGTCCCTGGCCAGAGATCGCTCCGGTGGGTGCAATATAGCACTCCAGCAAGCTTACCTCTTCAGTGGCGCGGCTGTAGGCGTGGACTGTCACACACACACTCAAGCTGGATTGCTTAGCATTACCAGAGACAAAGAGTCAGGAGGGGTCCCCCGTATGGCATTCCATGGATGATGGTTTATTGCATCCTGCCGTGAAGGAAACCACGCCGTGTACAGGATTTTATACAGGGGCAGGGTAAAGCATCAAGGACCAATGATCTGAGGGCACGGGGGTGGTGCAAAGGCAGGACTAGGGAATGGGAGCCAATGGGGAAGCTCTGGGGGCGTGTAGGATAGCAAGCCAATCAGACAGACAAAATCTGTATAGCACCACAAAGCCTGATGGGAGAGGCTTTTCCCTTCTCACCGTAAGCCTGGGGGTGCTTTTAAACCATGGTATCATCCCAGCAACAGGCCTCTGCTATTTTGGAGCTCCCTGGCCTGTTGGCCATCATAGCTGCTGACTCAGCGGCTACAACACCCCTCGGTCTTGTGCCCACCTGTAGGTGGCATCTCTACCCAGATGGCCTAAGGTGCCATGGGCCCATTGAACTAGGAACAACTCTCCCTTGTGTTGCCAATCCAAATGTATCTGTGACACCTCTATCGTTGCAGCCTGATCTACCTGTTCGTTGTTTTGGTGCTCATCAGTAGCCCTACTCTTGGGGACATGGGCATCTACATGACGGACTTTCACAGGTAGCTTCGCTACCCTAGTGGCAATGTCTTGCCATTCTTCAGCAGCCCAGATTGGTTTTCCCCTATGTCGGGGTCTCCTCCCCCTGCCCTGTAGCCCTGGGAGAGGGGCCCGTCAGTGTTTCCTAGCCCCTGGTCAGCCTCGTTCCCCATTGGTTGTTTTGTGTTTCCCTGCGCGGGCAAGGACCCTCGGTCCCGGATTGTGGGAGTTCCTCGGCAGAGCCTCAGCCATGCGGCTGGAGAAATAAACATCTCTGAAACGTCTACCAAGAATCGGTCCATATATATTTCTTTTCCATGGGACTCCTTGTTTGGTGCATTGTGTTGCAGTATCCCCGCTGTAACACCCCTATGCTGCCAGTTGGCCTTGTTCCACCTTTCCAGCCACCCCTACAGAGCATTGGCTACCATCCACGAATCAGTGTAAAGGTAGAGCTTTGGCCACTTCTCTCTTTTAGCAATGTCCAGGGCCAACTGGACAGCTTTGAGTTCAGCGAGTTGGCTCAATCCATCTTCTCCCTCAGTAGCTTCTGCAACCTGTCTTGTGGAGCTCCATACAGCTGCTTTCCATTTTCGATTTGTCCCTACAATGCGACAGGAACTGTCAGTGAAAAGAATGTGTTGTGTTTCTGCTTGTGGCAGCTGGTTGTAAGGTGGAGCTTCCTCAGCATGGGTTACCTGCTCCTTCTCCTCTTCATCAGTGACACCGAAGTTTTCACCTTCCAGACAGTTTGTAATTATTTCCAAGATCCCAGGGCAATATGGGTTTCCAGTATGGGCAGGCTGTGTGATGAGGGCAATCCATTTACTCCATGGATTGTCGGTGGGTAGAGGGAACCTTTGCTTTGAGCATCCACCCCAGCACTGGTAGTCAGGGTGCTGTCACGATCCGCTAATGCAAGCGGGGGTCGTGATGGTTCGTTTATCGATCTCAGAGTGTAAAAGGACACAAGAGATTTCAGTTTTAATCAAAACAGTGCACCTTTATTAAGTGCCCACAACACAGTAATGCAATAGAAGAGAGTAAGAGAGAGAGAGAGAGAAAAACAAAGTAGAGAGGGGGAAAAAGAGGGGCAATAGCTACCAACGGATGAGACGAAGTCCTCGTGGTCTTCCGCCAATAGATTCGTCTTCTTTCCGTGGGGAGATCTC
>NW_008235567.1:9342-17460 GCF_000691975.1 Corvus brachyrhynchos | reverse complement strand
GGAGAGGTGTACAGGACAGGTCGTTCCTTTCCGCTTCAGCGCAGTCCTTCCCGCCTGGGCATTAAGAACGGCACAGTCCATTGTGACCTGCACTAATTTTCCTCAGGAATGTGTACCAGTTCCCAGTGGGCACACCCGTAGGCAACACTTGGCAGACAATCCCACCTCAGCCAGGCCAGGACTGCTGTGTTCAGTCTCTGTCTTCGGCGATGATCGTGAGGCAGATGAGGGATTTTTGGACCGTCTCTTACAGGTGCCAAGAGGAGTTGTGCTTCCATGGCCATCACCTCTGAGTTGGCTTGAACTCCTTCATAGGTGGCCAAGATTTCCTTCTCATTCGGAGTGTAGTTGGCTTCAGACCCTCTGTAACTGCAGCTCCAGAATCCCAGTGGTCGACCTCAAGTCTCACCAGGCACCTTCTGCCAAAGGCTCCAGGACAGGCCATGGCTCCCAGCTGCAGAGTAGAGCACGTTCTTCACCTCTAGTCCTGTCCTGACTGGGCCAGGGCTATTGCATGAGTGATTTCCTGCTTGATCTGGGCGCCAAGTTAGTGTAGTGGTTCGGTCCAAAATACTCATTACTGTTTATCTTCTGTGAGATAAGAATTAGGAGAAATGCAAAGCAGGCACCAAACTTGAATGAATATAAAGAAGTTTATTACCAGACCTAAAAGAAGAAAAAAAAATCGTACCACAACTTCAGAACTATTCTCCTTCCCCCACCTTTCTCCCTTCTCCAAGTGACAATGTAAAAAGACAACGCTTCAGATGTTCAGTCTGTTTACCACTTCCATAATAACTTTGTTCAGTCCATTTAGGAAGAGGAGTCTTGTTGCTGCCTGTTCTGAGCTTCCCCTCCCCCTCCCAAAGACACGTGCTCCTGCCCATGTGCTCCGAGCTCCTTTGTTCTAAGCGCGGGCAAAACCAAATGTAACTCAGACTTTTTAGTAGTGTCTGATTGGCCGGTCACCCTGGGTCTGCCCCCAGTCCTCCCCTTCCCCCTTCTCCGAATAAAAGATGGTCAAGGGGAGGCTCTGGTCTCTCTCTCAGCTCAGCTACTTTCCTGTGAACATCTCTGGTTGTCTGTCTCATTTGAAAGCTTCTAACTGCAGGGAATTGAGCGAGCAGGGAGCTATATTTCTCCCTCTTTGCTTCTGCTGATGGTATTTGCTCTGCAGCTGATTCAGGTACCGATTTTAGAGCTACTAAAGTGCTAGATCGCCTGTGCTACCTCTCAAGGCTGCTCGAGGCTTTCTAAGGCATTGAAATACAAGTGCTAGCTGGTATAAAGCTGAAAAGATACCTTCCACACTGAGGGAAAAAGGCTGGTTTTGTAAAGCCCAGTTGCTCTGTGTTTACTTTACAAACTGACTGCCTTGAAGTGGTTCTTGATAGGTCTCAAAGCTGCACAAATAAAAGATGTTAAGCTTTCAAAGCAACAGAATCTAATTGAAGCAAAGACTTGAAACCCATAATGTGAACTATTGCAGCAAGAAATCATCCATTCATGGCTGACCTAAGTGGCAGAACAAAATTTTATGTAAATTCAGTTCTGTTATTTTTAGAATGAGCCCTCCACCAGTGTGCATAAGCCTTAAGGGCAGTATTAAGAAAAAGCCACCTAGTGCTTTAGAGATATCTTTTCATAGTCTTTACAAGTAGGACAACAAAGCAATGCACAGAAGGAGACTAACTTATTCATGTTTTTCAAAGAGCTGTTTTTTAAAAGAAACAATTTGTGTTTCTCACATCTCCCACTGAAACAAACAATAAGAACAGTTTACAATCTCAGTAAATAATATTTATTCCCTGTAGGTACATTGGAAACTTCAAAAGACCATGAGAAAATATGTGGCATAATCACAATTGGAAGGGATTTTAGAAGATACAGAAGACACAGCATGCTACCTACCACCAGTCAACATCCAGTTACATTTTCAGAAGTTAGCCAGTGTTTGCACCTAAGTAGAGACAAGTAGTATCCTAGAACATCCAAAAAATCTTTCTTTGATAATCTGTTTGCAGATTAAATGAAAAATTATCTGTGCACCATTTTTAGTGCAAAAAATGGTGAATAGACATCAAAATTCCTCTTTTTAACTTCTAGAGCTGTAAAACTTAGATGTAAGCAGATAGTCGCTTGTCTGTAGACGTGTGTAGGATCCTGACCTACGCTCTTAGTGTAGGCAAAATCTCACTATTATAAATCATTCTAAACTACAAAATGGAATGATTGGATTTTCAAATTATAATCAAAATGTAACTTCAAATAATAAATCAATCAAGTTACAAGTACTCTGAGTCAAACTCACCAAGTAGTGCAGTTGCCAAAAGGACAAGTCCTCTTAAGGTTGATACAGTCGATATTAGTTCTTTAACTAACACATGGTGGAATCATGAGACACACTATCCCACCTAGTTTTAAGGGATTGTCATTAAAGCAAGTCAGTCAAACCTTGTGAAAAGTTTAAGATGCAAAGGAAATTAGCTGATTATCAGACTTCATAGTGAAGTTTTTTCCAAGTTTTCTGTGAGTAAAATAATACCTTACAACCTCCTTTTCAATTCAGACCTAAGAACACAAATCCTAAGGGGAGTCTGCAACTTTCATTTGCTCTCATAATTCGTATTTTCTGGCAATATTAGGTGGAGACTCCAGTTAAAGGTGTACACCTTAATATTTATGCCTTAAATTCCACTGCAAAACTGAAAACTCAGCTTTAGGTTTTGAGGAGGAAAATATAGAATATTTTTAAGGTCTGAGCCCTTCAGCCTGAGTGATCTTTGTACCCATTTGTCACAGGACTGTAGTCAAAATGACTGGTTGCAGGTGGCAAACATGGTTGCCAGCCTCCAGGATGGTGATCAGTTTAAATGGCCCTCAGTTGCAATTTCTGTTCTAGTTACACCATGTCAACATGTCAGAGACAGAAGTACTAATTTCATGTAAAGAAAATCCTACAAAGTTACCTATAAATTTCACTAGAGTGTTTTGTCTTTTATGAAGACTCCAAAGATCCTTGATGGTCATATTCTTTTCTCCTATGGTCATTTTTTTAGTAAATTCTCACAATTTTTCCTTGGCTTTCCCCTAAAATTTTCTTCTTCAGTTTAGTGGGTTGGGCTGGGTTTTTTTCTATGAGAGGCAAGTTACATTTTCCTCATCATTTGTCTTAAGTTATTATGAGCACATCATATGGCTGAAAACTTTCTGTTTCAAGTATATTATATACATTTTCCCTACGATGGAGAAAAGACACACACACATGCTATGTGTGTCACGTATGTGAGAACTGTATATGGAATTGCAACATATTTTTCAAAATAACTAATGGCCAATGCACATCAATGAAATCATGAGTTTCTCAGAAAAATGTTTCGTATTTTCTACAGAAATCAGCATGCTATTGATATATAAGAATATCAGATAAAGGACATACTGTAAAAAATATGCACAGATAATAGTGCAGAGATGCAATTTAGGCTTCAAGGGAACATTGTCCTATATTTCTTCTCTTAGATGTAATGATGTCCCAAACATCAGGGCTCTCCACCTGTAGACTTCATGGCAGTTCTGATGAATATTCTGTCTGGAAGAAAACTTTTCATTTGATGTATGTGGCAGTATCAGTCATAAATACATAACTACAAAACTTAGGAAACAGTTAAAGAATGGACCAAAGGTGTAATTAACAATGATATGCAACTTTATGATGTGTGTGACCTAGCTTTCTAGACTAATAATTGAATTTGATTTTTTTTAAACTAGCAGTCCAAAGGAAATCAGAACTGAAATAGCTCCCTTTCTCACATGTATGAGAGAACATATAAATATATATATACATAATATATACACAGTACAGATGCTAATTTTGTGACAATATATTCTTTTCTTCTTTCTTCTTTATTTCTGATGTCTGGTTTTTTGCATTAAATACATGTTAGGGTAGTTATTAGGAGCATTACAGTAAGAGACATTGCTACTTGCCAAGAGTCTATGTATCACATGCCCTGAATTGGCAGTATCACTCTACTGATGTAATCAAACATCACTAGGAAATATTTATGTGCCTGATTCTGTTGTACTCAGTTGTGTCAGTCACAGATTCTCATATAAAAGGAATCTGCTGTCTCAGTTGCTCTTGAGAGATCACTAGCATTTAGAACAGAAAATTCTTGATTACTTTATTGATATTTCTTCCTAGGTTTTCCAAGGTACATGTTATTAAAAGCTTAGCTCTAATTTTATTGAAGTTAATGGAAGACAGTTCTAAATTGAAAGATAGGCTGAATCCTAAACCATGGCTTTAAGGCCTGTTTCTTTCTGTAGCTAGGGGAAAATCATTCCATCAACTGTAAACATTGACACTACTTTTATAAAAGATCTATTGTGACAGTTGGAATCTTCTGACCAGTTTGCAAATCACCATTCCATTGGTGTCCAATAGGTAGTCATCAGCTTGTGAAAATTCCTCTCCCTTCTTTAACTCTAGCCCTGTTTAATATTTGTGTTTATGTTGTGATGCTTCTGATTGAATAAAAAGGTACAAATTCTTCACCATATATGCTTGTCAGATCATGCACCACACGTTATTACTATATATGAAGTATATACTGAAGTGACCATCAGTTTATGCCTCAGTTACTCCTCTCCATTTTTGATACATGAAACTTAATCCCACCTAGCTTTTTCACATTACTCTAGCTGTGTATAAAATGTAGTATTTGCAGCTTTCCATGTTTTTAAGCTCTTTCACTATTTCGCACAGTATATGTTTACACACATATTAAAAAATACAGCCATGAGCGTGTATGTAAAATAATAAGTATGAAAATTCTTTGACTGCTGCTATGCTAGATTGCTGTATGCCTCACTATGTCTATTTCACTAATACAAATACTGTCCTATACTCAGGCAGTACAGTGTTATTAGAAATCACAACACAATAAATTGCCTGTTGGTTGAAAAAGAGCTACGACATAAAGAATCACATTTATAAAAAAAAGATCCATGAAATGGGAAGTTATGAAATTAAAAATATCCTCAAAGAAAAGCCCCAAAGGGATGGTCTCTTAAAAAAGAAGTTAAGGACATTTGATTGAGATTGTAGCTGCGCCATGTAGAGTGCTCCAGAATTGCTACCTAAGTTTCCAATTCAGATAGAGGTTTCAGCTTGTAGCTGTTGAACAAGAACAGAGAAGGGTAAACGTTGTTGGTTTTTTTCTCTTCTAGTGACTGAATTGAAATGTTCTGTAATCACTAGGTTACAGATCCTCAGTTATTGCAAACAGCAAAGCTACACTGACAAAAGAATTACACCATATTATTAGCAAAAGATGTAGGTCATATTGAATCACAAAATGCATAATGTTTGCAAATTTATACCATGTAGCTTTATATAAGCATGATTATACACAAATTCAGATTCTTATCAGGCTCTTGACACACAGATTATGAAAAAAGAAGACTTTCTGAGAACACAGCGGAGTTATGTATGTTCTGATGAGTTTCTAACTAGCCTGTAAACAAGAAACTTATGTGGAGTTAACAAGTTATGTTGTTCTTAGTTGAACAAATCTTTAATCTTGTTCCTGGCATGACCTAACATAAGACACAGAACAAAATACTTGCATTTCACCTCATAGTCAAAACCACTAAAACAGATGGTTATTAATGGTGTTTTTATGTCTAGCCTGGTATTTTTGTCTAGTAAACATAATGTTGGGATAAAAAACTCATTTTAAGAACTTCTAACACGTGTATGTCACTTTCATATGTACAAATAGATGTACTGGAACTGAAATGCTTGTATCTACTATGGAGACATTTTCTTTGAAATGTGGAGTGGTTCAAATACTGGTGGTCAAGATATTGGAGCACACAAGGTGTCTAACATGAATAAACCTAATACAGGTTGAATAAACTCTGACAAGAATAGTGCATATCCATGCTTAGATTTCTCTGTAAAGAACTGATCTTGTGACAATATTTTAAACTAATTAGAACAAATAATTGCTTTTATATAAAATAGTTAATAGTAGGGCAGAAATTCAATCCTTAAAATAACAAGCATCTTCCTCTAAATATTTTCAAATCTGTATCTATGATTTTGTGTATTTTTCAAACAAATGTCCTCATCTGTCTCATTTTAACAATAGCTTTTATGAAACATACGTTTTCCTTTCATGTGCTTTTGGCGTTGAAACACCTGTACTTCGGGATATTTGTGTTAGTGATTGGTTTGGTTCCTATTATTAATTGTTGTAGACTACTAACTTTCTTGGAGCTACTACATCAGCAGTCTGGCAAGACATACAAGATATTCACTGTAACAGTAACATATCATTAGGTGGAGGAAAAAAAAATGATGGTAGCAGTTGGAAAATTAAATCAGTTACTTATTTTTCATGTTTAATAAGTAGAATTATAAACTGAACTTAAGTAATTAATTTCTAGGGAGGTTGAATCTAGTCTATTTTTTTTTTCCAATATGTACAAGAGTTGACTTAAGATCATTGCCCCCTAAAGGTCACTTTCGATCTTCCACAGTTTTAATGGGGTCTTACTCCTTCAGAAGAATTTGAAGAGTGTGAGTGATCCACAGATATGGCCGTGAAGTATTCTCAAAAAAAGACACTGCAAATTTAATTTCATTTCTCTGCAAAGAGAGTGTCAAGTGCAAACTTCAAGACAGACAGAAGGCAGTTACTCTTTGCATATTAGTAATGAGTATGTTCACAAACATTTCTCAAGGTGCAGCTGAGAATCACATATGTCAAATAATTTTTTTCTACAGAGCTTTGATTTTCCAGCATGTCATATGCCATGCATTTGTTTAAATAGTTCTCAGTTTATGTGCTGGTACAACACACACTGTATTATAGACAGAAAGGCTTTTTTCATCATCCTTACTCATTGCCTTACTGAAGAGAAACTTTCTTCTTCTCCACTTACTGAGAATTGAGTCACAAACAAAAGATGACAGCTGACCTGATAAGTCACATACCCATTTCCAGTTATAAAAGACAATCATGGAGATGTCAAAGTTATCTCTTAGATAAGCTATGGGTCAGTAACCTCTGAATACGTGCTACCCACTCTCCTACTTTTGCCTGCTGTATGATATTAATAAGATAGCTATTGCCCCAGGAATTTTACATCATCTAAAGGACTACAATATACTAACAAAGAAAAAAAAAACAAAACCAAAAATGGGTTTAATACACAATCTGAAAGGGATGAAAATCCTCCACAATTCTCTTACTCTGACCTCCATGGGCTGGACCATGTTCTAGAGACCAGGTACTTGTACGTAGGGAGGGAATTTCAAGAAGCCTGTTACAACAGAAGAAATCATAAAATGCCAGAGCATTTGGATGCAACAAAGATTGATTTCAGTCAAGCTTCATAACTCACATTTCATACATTTCATAACTCTGCTACAAAAAGAGATTAAGGGCAAGTAAGCACTAAGGGATGACATAGAGATCCTCCCAATCTTCCTGCATAACTCTGCAGAGTGTTTGACAGCTGCTACAGGGAATGTGCAGAAGCATGCTTAGCAACCACTACACAGCAACTCACTCCAAAATTCTACGTCTCAGAAAACATGAGTTTCCAATTTAGATAGAGGCTTCACTTTGTAGCTGTTGAACAGTAACACAGAACATGGCAGGACTAAAAAGATCAGACAATGAGTAGATCATCACTCTGTCTTGTCCATCAGGCAATTAATTTGAAATAAATTAGCAAAGTCAAAAATAAATTGCAAGATATGTGTTTAATCAGAAGAATTTTTTATCAAATCCCTTAGGAATCTTCCACCAAATCCTTTATGCTTAAGTGAGTTCTCCTCCTACAGAATCCCAGAATTCCCAGAAAAGGTTAACTGTGGATACAAAAATGCTGCTAGCGAGGATTTTCTTGCTATTTTCTAAGCCCGTGAGAGACTTCTCTCTCTCACAGAAGAGGTAGCAGAGTTATGTAAACAAACAAACACCTCTAGCCTTGAAAAGTCTTGTTTATAGTACAGTAGAAAAGTATTTTGACAATGGATATTTTAGGATTTTAGCCAATCACCCCCAAGGGGTGGCTGATCCTTTGTCCAATTAGACTATG
>NW_008235567.1:1818-8160 GCF_000691975.1 Corvus brachyrhynchos | reverse complement strand
GGCCCGGCCTGGCCCGGCCCGGCCCGAGCAGGGCCTGGGCTGGGCCCACTAGCCCCCGCACAGGGCCCAAAGCCACCTGTCCCAGCACCGGAAACGAGACAGAGAGGCTCTGCCTCAGGGTTTACTATTCTTAAGTGTGGATCACGATCACAGAGGTGGTCACAATTTTAAGTGGCTTAAAGAATTGTCCATATTCAAACTGGCCAGCTGATAGGTTCTGTCAGGTCAGGTCACAGAGGAAGCCGGAAGCACCCCTTTGCAAGAACATCACTTCTGGGACTATGCTTGCTAACCCATGACAGGGCCTCAGTGGAAATTGTTCTTCTTGTGGGTGATCAGGTAGAGAGGGCTCACAGTCTGGCTGTACTCGGGGATGTGCATTCTCCAAAACCCTATGGCACGTAGGAAAGCTTGCGTTTCCCTCTTGCTGGTCGGTGGAGACATAGCTGTGATCTTATTGATGACCTTGAAAGGGTTAAAATCTTTTTACTTGTGTGAACATTAGGCATTTATTAGCAAATGTCAAAGGTTAGCAGAAAATAGCCATATATTTAGGAAACAGGAGGTTCTGCAGTAGAAAGATAACCAAAAGAAGATATAAACGAGGCTGAAACCAGCCCAGAAACTGCTGAAGCAGCAAAACCATAACTACACATGCTCAACAGCAAAAGGTTAAAAGTTCATTGTGACAAAGACCGCTAGCCTTCATCAGAAAGACCCCCAAGGAAGATGCGATGCCTTCCTCAGTGCGACCACCAGGGTACCCTGTGCCTGCGCGTCATGTATGCTAATGATATTAATGACTTCCGAGAAGTACTTTGTATAACCACTCCTTTCCCAAGGAATGCAATGAATATTCATAAGTGAAACTATATACTGTGCTGTGTAGTGTGCTGTGTGCGTGTTAGAAGGAGCGATCCCCCATGCACCCAATGATGAATAAAGCAAATGCCCACTTCTCTGACTCTCTGAAGTGTTTCTAGGCTCGGTTTGGAGTGATTCAACCTTGGTGGGAATCTGACGCCATCCGTCTTGCCACTTCACTCCCAGGAACTGGATCTCTTGGGCAGGTCCCTTGACTTTGCTCCATTTGATGGCAAAGGCAGGTTCCAGGAGAATCTGGATGATCTTCTCTCCTTTCTCAAATACTTCCATTGCCCTGTTCCCCCACACAATGATGTTGTCGATGTACTGCAGGTGTTCCGGAGCCTCACCCTTTTCCAGTGCAGCCAGGATCAGTCCATGGCAGATGGTAGGACTGTGCTTCCACCCCTGTGGCAGTCGGTTCCAGGTGTACTGAACGCCCCTCCAGGTAAAGGTAGACGGAGGCCTGCACTCTGCTGCCAGAGGAATGGAAAAAAATGGAGAAAAATGCATTAGCAATGTCAGTAGTGTCATACCACTTCTCCAAGGCTACATCTTGTCTCTCTTAAGTACTGCTCATTATTGTTTCTTAGCAACAAACGGGAGAAAATTCCCTAAGAGAAAGAAAACAAAAGGAAAAATCCTAACCTCCAACAGCGATCAGTCCCAGTTTCTGCCAGCTTTAGCAGTTCACCAGGGGGTCAGCTATAACTTTGGGGTCCCTGACCACTAGGGACCACCAAAGAGACCCCCCCAGGACAGAAGAACGCATTTGTAAAGGGGAGGGAAAATATGTTAACGATTTTGGGGAAATGATTATCATATGTATGTTTATTCTGGGACAATCAATGAATAGGCATGCAAAATTCAGTCTATAAACAGGAACTTTCCTGTACTCAGCATGCACAATATTTTGGAGGAGACATCCCCTCATACATCTGGCTGAATAAGGAATGCCTGATTCTTAAAACTACATTGGTGTTAAGGAGTTTCTTTTATTTTTACCTAATTTTTGATAACAATCATAACTTGCCTTTGTTTCTTTTCAGCACTGGTCTTAATATAGGTCTTGTTGCAAGGGGTTGATCAATCTAACCTTGGTGAGAATGCTTCCTTAAGTTCCTCCTCTTCTGTCTCATTATGCACTTCATCTACCATACCCAGGGCCTTATACCTATTGTGTAAGGGTATCTGAGTTTAAGAAGTTTCTTTTACAGCTCCATGCAATAACCTTCTTCCACCCCTCCATATCCCTTGTAACGCTGCCTTCCTTCTGGCAGAAAACAGATCCTGGACCTGCATCTGTAGTGGCGACACTGAGTTGGCTTGTATGCATTAGAGATAGCAGAGCACAGTTACATTGGTCAATCTCACTCTCGGACACTCCTCATTCTGCCCACTTCCTCTTGCAGAGCAGTTCATTTACCTGGTTACACCTCCCACAGGCTTGCTTGCTATCACTCTCCATCTCCAGGAATATCTCTGCACATACCCCACACCTGGAAACCTGGGTAGTTGCATGCTTGGACAGGAGCTCCATCTGTGTGGCTGCATTGGTTCTATCAGATGCTAGCCATGCAAGAGAAGCAGAGGACATAGCTTTTTGCCACACACCTGCCTGCTGGAAAAAATATCAGCTGGGCTGATTATTTTAGCCTGTTTAAATCACCCACACAGCCTGGTACACACTCCGCTCCTTGCTGGCTCTTCTAATCACCAGACCTGGGCTCAGTTGCTTGAAAAATGTCTCCTGTTAAGTCAATCCTTGTGTATCCCTTGCTGCTGCTGGTGCTTCTCGTACCACTCCCGCGTCTGTTGCTCTAAGATGAGCCAACTGGTTTAGCCTATTTAAACCAGCCATGTGGTCAGATGCAGGCTCTGCCCCTTTCTGGCTTGTTTAATCAGTGGGTCCATGCTTAGTCACTCAGGGAACATTCTCTGTGCAGTCACAGTTTCTCCTTGTCCTTGTGTATCTCTCGTGTTTGTCACCACTGCTTGCTGCCAATGCTGCTGATGCTCCTCACACTGCTCCAGCATCCATTGCACTCAGCTGGACTGATGATTTTAACCTGTTTAAATCACCTGCATGTCTGAGTGCTGTCTCCGCCCCTTGTTGTCTTGTCCAATAAGCAGGTCCAGGCTCAGTGGCTTGGGAATGACCCTTGTTCAGTCATACTCTCTCCTTGTCCTCGTGTATCCCTTGCTGCTGCTGGTGCTCCTTGCATTGGTCCAGTGTCCATTGCAATCATGGGTCATTAATAAGATTTCCCCCTGTGAGGAGGAGAAGACTGAAGAACAAAGTTCAGCAAGGAATGCATGTGTTGTCTATAAAATAGTTTATATTACTTAAAGTAGGGAGGGTGTCGGTGGATCACTGCCGCGTTTTTTCCACAGGGTCCCTCATGGAGACACTTAGGTGGCACTTTGCTAGCACCCACGCATGCACACGATCTCGCCCTCGCAGGTAGTCGCGAGCAGCCACTCACACACACAGTCTAAGCACGAACCGGAGACAAAAAGGTGAGAGGGGTTCTCTGCGTTCATTTCCGAGGTGTTTAATGGAACCAACACACTCGAAGGGAACAGAGGCAAAGAACCAAGAACAAAAGCCCGTGCGTGGTTTTTATCCTGAAGGGTCCCAGGGGCAGGCAGAGCATCAGAAGCCAATGGTCTGAGGGCTAGGGGGCAGAGGCAAGGTTGAGTGACATAACAGGGACCAATGGGAGAAGGGAGGGGAGGGGGTAGAGGACCAGTGACCAGTGGGGTCTTGGTAAAGGGAGAACTTCCTAGCACAGTGGTGTGGGGAGAGACCACTTTGTAGTAACATGGGGGGTGTAAAGTGGGCTTAGCCACTGGAACAATTACTTTTCATGTCCCTACATATGCTAATGACTAAAATCACTCAAACTCTGCCTAAACATCAAATGACATCAAATGTACCATTACCTTTTCCCGTCTCTCAAATAAAATAATATGAATATAGCTTAAGTGGGGAGGGAGGTCAGACAAGATTCCATTGTAACTTCTGGGATCAGTCAACAGGCTGAACCTGTCTTCTCTCCTATAGGGATGCCTATTGCCTAAGAACCTGTTGTGGTTTGATGCTGGCCCAACACCAGGCACCCACGAGAGCTGCTTGTTCACCCTCCCCTGCCACAACTAGGCAGAGGAGGGAAAAGGAAGAAAAAGTTAACAAAGGCTTCATGAGTGAGATAAGGACCAGGAGAAATGCTTCAAGGGTGAAACAGGCTCAACTTAAGTTGTGAAGTGAATTTATTGCTAACAGAATCAGAGGAGAATAATGAGAAGTAAAATAAGACCTTAGAACACCTTTTTCTCCCCAGCCCCTCCTTCCTTCCCACTGACAGCACAGGGAGACAGGGCATGGGGGTTTGGTCAGTTCATCACCAAGATTTCCTTCCGCTGCTCAGGGAGAGGAGTCTTCCCCTGTGAGGCCATGGGGTCCCTCCCACAGGAGACAGTTCTCCGTGAACTTCCTCGGCATGGGTCCACTCTCACGAGCAGCAGCCATACCGCACCTGCTGCAGCATGAGGCCCTCCCACAGGCAAACAGTCCTCCCAAAACTGCTGTGCCATGGCTCTCTCTTTCCACAGGGTGCAGTCCTCCAAGGACAGGCTGCTCCAGCCTGGAAGCAGGGGCCTTCTCTCTCCACTGGGTCTTCCTCTGGAACACAGCCTTCTCCAGGCATCCACCTGCTCCAGCATGGGCACCTCCCCCACGGGCTGGGCATGGATCTCTGCATCCCACGTGGACCCATGGGCTGCAGGGGGACAACCTGCTTCACCATGGTCATCACCATGGCCTGCAGAAGAATCTTGGCTCAGGCGCCTGGAGCACCTCCTCCCCCTCCTTCTCCACTGACCTTGGTGTCACCATGTTGTTTTCCTTCACACGCTCTCACCTCCTATTCTTCTCTTACTCGAATCTCAAAATCTTGTGACTTTGTTTTGATTTTCTTCTTAAATATGTCATCACAGAGGCGTTACCAACCTCTCTCATTGGCCCAGTTTTGGCCAGCAGCATGTTCATCTTCAGAGCATGGGGGCATCCCAACAGCAAACACCCAAATTTGCCCTCACCAACAGCCACAAGTTTGCACCTGCAATATACAACCAACCCTACAATCTACCTCAATTGTTCAAGGACCTAAGAGGTTAATCTGCACATACTGTAATAAACAAGGCCATGGGCACTGGTACTGTTTTAAAAGGCAGAGAGACCAAGGAGTCCTCCAAATGGAGGGACAAATTTTGAACAACTGAAGGGGTCAGGGGCTCTATTCTCTGGGGCAAAAACATCTTAAAGAGCCCTTGATAAAATTAGAAGTTGGACCCCAGAGACAGCAAGTGGAGTTTTTAGTGGACACAGGTGCTGAAAGAACCTGTGTCACTGAAACACCTCCAGGATGTTTTATTTCTCAAGATACATTAGACATATGTGGTGCTAATGGTGAAAGTTTCGCTGTTCCTGTAATTAAAAATGTAACCTTTTCCATACAAGGGCACACCCATACAGGAGACATTCTATATCTACCTCAAGCTGGGATCAATCTTTTAGGACGTGACTTCCAAATACCTCTGAGAGTTGGGGTGGTACCGCAAGGTGGAAAAATGACCACTAAATTGTTTGTTTTGTCTTTAGTAGATGAGCAACACATAGACCCAGTAGTGTGGGCCAGACCTGGCAACCGGGGAAAAATGGACATCACACCTCTAACAACTGAGTTGCTCCCAAACAGCCAGCCAGTACGAGTACCACAATATCCCCTCTCCAAGGACAAGAGAAAGGGCCTGAAGCCTGTTATCATGGACTTATTACGAGATGGAATTCTCGAGACCTGCAAGTCCACCTACAACACTCCAATTTTGGCTGTCCAGAAACCAGATAAGTCATTCCGGCTGGTACAAGATCTGCGTGAGGTGAATAAGAGAGTCCAAACCAGGTATCCATTGGTGCAGGACCCTTATACACGCCTGAGTCGGGTACCCCCAGCACATGCCTGGTTCTCTGTTATTGACCTTAAGGATGCTTTCTGGTCATGTCCTCTAGATTCTCGTTGCAGAGACATCTTTGCATTTACCTGGGAGGATCCAGACACTGGACGGAAGCAGCAGCTGCGCTGGACTCGTCTGCCTCAAGGTTACACCGAGGCACCCACACTCTTCGGCCAAGCGCTAGAAGATTTGCTAAGTTCCTTTTCTCCACCCGAAGGGATTAAGGTAACTCAGTACGTAGACGACCTGCTCCTCTCGGGGGAACAGGAGTCTACGGTAAGAACTGCCACCATACAGTTACTGAATTTTCTAGGAAGGAACGGGCTGAGGGTATCAAAACATAAATTACAATTCGTGTTACAGGAGGTGAAGTATTTGGGACATTTAATTGGCTATGGCACAAAAAAACTCAGTGCCGAAAGAATTGAAGGCATCCTAAATTTACCACCTCCAACTTCAAAA
>NW_008235567.1:0-349 GCF_000691975.1 Corvus brachyrhynchos | reverse complement strand
GCTCTGGCGGATCACTACCTCAGAACTTTTGGATGCATTGGTGTTTATGAAATAGCCAACCAAATAACACGGGACTGTGTAATCTGTCAAAAAGTTAACAAAAAGGTAATGAAAAAGAACACTGGCGGAGGAATTGAATTAGCAATCAGGCCTTTCCAAAACATTCAAATTGACTTTACAGAAATGCCTCCTGTCCAGAGGTGGAAATACCTATTGGTAATTGTTGATCATGTTACTCACTGGGTGGAAGCTATTCCAACTGTCAACGCAACAGCCCAGACAGTGAGTAAAGTGATCCTTGAGCAAATTATCCCTTGGTACGGGATAGTCCACCGAATAGATTCAGATC
>NW_008235566.1:0-225 GCF_000691975.1 Corvus brachyrhynchos | reverse complement strand
CATGTCTGGGGGCGGGGATAGGAAAGGGTTGGGCGCAGGAGGGCGAAAGTGATTGTGGGAAGAAGAAGAGGGGGGAGGGGTGGACTATGCCATGCGGTCAGCGCCATTCTCAGACATGTGGAGTGGGGGGGACAATGGCAAACAGCATTTAGAACAGTTTCCTGAACTTACAACTGGGGAAGAGGGCGAGGAATACGGGGTTTGGGAAGGGGTCGAGGCAGCCTG
>NW_008235565.1:0-735 GCF_000691975.1 Corvus brachyrhynchos | reverse complement strand
ATTACTTCCCACTCCAGGATCCACACTGGAGTCTGAATAGAACCGCCGAATTAGAGAAATCAAATAATTATCAAGAATAGATAGCAAAAGGGGTGGAAAGGGCCATTCCCAAAACCCTAAATTGGTCAGCTTTGTATGCAGTGAAACGGGGTCCTTCCGAGTCACCATCCAAATTCCTTGATTGTCTGAGGGACGCAATGCGCCGCAATACATTGCTGGATCCTGAGACCGAGGTAGGGGTTCAACAGCTTTCTAGGACAATCCACAGGAGATATCAGACGTAAATTGCAAAAACTTCAGGGGCCAGAAGGGAGGAACCTGGAAACTCTATTAGATGCAGCTTGGAGGGGATTCAGTAATCGAGAAGAAAGTTACAAGCAAGGGATGAAGAAATTAGTAGCAGTAGTAAGGGAAGGAAATAGGGAAAAACCTAGACAGGGACCCCCCAGACAAGGACCTCCCAGACAGGGCCCACCCCGGCTAGGTAGAGACCAATGCGCGATTTGCAGGAGATTCGGTCATTGGAAAAACCAGTGCCCAGAAAGAAGACAAGAAGACCGCCAGAACAGAGGAAACCGAGAAACAGGGGGGGTGGTTGCACATGTGAAAGAATATTGAAGAGGACCGGGGGATTCTACCCTAGAAGATCCACTGGTTATAATGAAGCTAGGGGGAAGGGAAAAAGAAATAGAATATTTGGTTGATACAGGGGCAACATATTCAGTTTTAAATAAA
>NW_008235564.1:0-817 GCF_000691975.1 Corvus brachyrhynchos | reverse complement strand
CCATTATGAGTATATTATTCACCCCAGAAGAACAACAAATTATTAGAATAGTGGGAATGAGAATATGGGAAAGGGAAAATCAACAAGGAGTCCCCGCTGATCAGAAAATGCCTCTTCAGAGTCCCCAATGGGACCAGAATCAACCTCAAGGTAGACAAAATAGGGTGGATTTTCGAAACCTAATCTTAAAAGGAATAAAAGAGGCAGCCCCAAGAGGACAAAATGCAGCTCGGGCATTCAATAGCCAACAAGGAAAAGATGGAACACCCACGGAATGGTTAGAGAGACTTAGAAAAACAATGCACCAATTTTCTGGCATCAACCCCTCTGGCCCAGTGGGACAGGCAGTACAGGCAGAATCCACAAACAAAGGGGGGGAAACCCAGAAAGGAAAGGGGGCGGGACAGTGCTCGGAAAAGCGGTCAGGGACCCCTGGGGGAAATACAACAGGGAAATCAGAAAGACGCATGGGAAAGTTTAGCTGTCATTACTGTGATGCTCCTGGGCACTTAAGGAGGAATTGCCCGAAGCGGGCCAAAGACGTGAAAGCTTTTGAAGGGGAAATGGCATAAAAGTGTCAGGGGCTTTTTATACTGGGGATGGAACACCAAACTGAGCCCTTGATAAAATTAAAAATAGAACCCCAGGAAGACGAAACAGAATTCTTAGTTGATACCAGAGCTGATATAACATGTATATTAAAGGTTCCTGAGGGGTGTTGTATAAGTAAAAAGGTTATTAGTGTGTAGGGGCAAAGGGGGAAAGGTTTAAGGTACCCTTAATCGAAAATGTATATGTAGAAGGCCCTAATCGATTC
>NW_008235563.1:0-432 GCF_000691975.1 Corvus brachyrhynchos | reverse complement strand
AAAAAAAGGGAAAGAACAGGAGAAAGTGGGGAAAAAAAATGGGAAAAAACCAGGAAAAGCCAGAAAAGAATGGGAAAAAACCAGGAAAAGCTGGGAAAAAATGGAAGAAAATGGGAAGAAAAACAGAAACAAAGGGGAAAAAGTGGAGCCTCCCCATTCCCAACATTCCCAACCTTCCCAATATTCCCAACATTCCCAACATTCCCGGTGCCCCCACCGTCACCCACCCCAGCCCCGGGACACCCCGGGGATCCTGGAATCCGCCTTGGGAACACTGGGAATTCCCGGAAGAAATGGGAAAAAAATGGGAAAAAAACGGGAAAAAATGGGAAAAAACGAGAAAAAATGGGAAAAAACCCGGGAAAACCAGGAAAACTCGAGAAAAAATGGGAAAAAACCGGGAAAACCCAGGAAAAAATGGGAAAAAACTGG
>NW_008235562.1:16036-18959 GCF_000691975.1 Corvus brachyrhynchos | reverse complement strand
GGGTTTTTTTGGCTTTTTTTACCATTTTTAGGGTTTTTTTAACCATTTTTTAGGCATTTTTTACGATTTTTTTGGAGGCTTTTTTCCCATTTTTTGTTTCAGATTTGGGGTGGTTTTGTAGGATTTTGGGGTTGGGATTTTTGGGGATTTTTCCGGATTTTTTGGGGAATTTTTTCTGGGGTTTTTTTGGCTTTTTTTACCATTTTTAGGGTTTTTTTAACCATTTTTTAGGCATTTTTTACGATTTTTTTGGAGGCTTTTTTCCCATTTTTTGTTTCAGATTTGGGGTGGTTTTGTAGGATTTTGGGGTTGGGATTTTTGGGGATTTTTCCGGATTTTTTGGGGAATTTTTTCCGTTTTTTTTGCTGATTTTTACCATTTTTTGGTACTTTTTACCCTTTTTTAGGCATTTTTTAGGGTTTTTTTGGAATTTTTTCCCATTTCTGTTTCGTTTTTGGGGTTGGAATTTTTGGGGATTTTTCCAGATTTTTGGGGGAATTTTCCCAGGTTTTTTGGAATTTTTTAGCACTCTTTGGAATTTTTTACCCTTTTTTAGGCATTTTTTATGATTTTTTGGAAATTTTTTCCCATTTTTGTCTCAATTTTGGGGTCGTTTATCCAAATTTTGGGGTTGGAATTTTGTTAAGCATTTTTTGGCATTTTTCCAGGTTTTTTGGGAGTTTTTTTACCATTTTTCTGGATTTTTTTACCACTTTTTAGACATTTTTTACGATTTTTGGGGTTTTTTTCCCCATTTTCATTTCATTTTTGGGGTTCTTTTCTTTTTAGGTGTTTTTTATGATTTTTGGGAATTTTTTCCCATTTCTGTTTCATTTTTGGGGTTGTTTATCTGGATTTTGATGTCAACATTTTTTAGGAGATTTTTGGGAATTTTCCGGATTTTTTGGAGAATTTTTTCCGTTTTTTTTGCTGATTTTTACCATTTGTGAGATTTTTTTACCCTTTTTTAGGCATTTTTTACGATTTTTGGGGAATTTTTTCCCATTTCTGTTTCATTTTTGGGGTGGTTTTGCCGGATTTTGGGGTTGGAATTTCTTGGGATTTTTCCAGATTTTTTGGGGAATTTTTTTCCTTTTTTTTGGTTGTTTTTTTACCCTTTTAAAATATTTTTTACCCTTTTTTAGGCATTTTTTACGACTTTTGGGGAGTTTTTTCCCATTTCTGTTTCAATTTTGGGGTTGTTTATCTGGATTTTGATGTTAAAATTTTTTAGGAGATTTTTGGGATTTTTCCAGTTTTTTTGGTGAATTTTTTCTGGGGTTTTTTGTGATTTTTTTTTTGTATTTTCTACATTTTTTTAGGCATTTTTTAGGGTCTTTTTAGAACTTTTTCCCATTTCTGTTTCATTTTTGGGGTTGTTTATCCAGATTTCAGGATTGGGATTTTTTAAGCATTTTTTAGGATTTTTATAGATTTTTGGGAATTTTGTCTGGGATTTTTTGGCTTTTTTTACCATTTTGGGGATCTTTTAACCTTTTTTAGGCATTTTTTAGGAGTTTTTTTGATTTTTTTTCCCATTTTTGTTCCATTTTTGGGGTTCTTTTTCAGGATTTTGGGAGATTTTTTGGGTGGGGTTTTTTAGGATTTTTCCCAATTTTTGGGGATTTTTCCACTTTTTTTGGGGGATTTATTTTCAGATTTTTAAACCATTTTTTTAGAATTTTTTTTCATTTTTCTGGGGAATTTTTTTTTTCAGATTTTTTGGGATTTTGGGGGGATTTTTTAGGGCGATTTTTCAGATTTTGGGGGAATTTTTGGGTGGGATTTTTTTCCATTTTTTCCCCTTTTTTGGGAGGAATTTTTCAGATTTTTGGAGCCGATTTTTTAGCATTTTTCCCCAATTTTGGGAGTTTTTTGGGGGGAATTTTTCAGGTTTTTGGGGAGTTTTTGGGCGGGATTTTTTTACCATTTTTCCTCATTTTTGGGAACTTTTTGCAAGTAATTTTTCAGATTTTTGGGGAATTTTTTGGGTTGGATTTTTTACCATTTTTCCCCATTTTTGGTGATTTTTGGGGGGATCTTTTAGAATTTTTGGGCTGGATTTTTTTGCCATTTTTGGGAATTTTTCGTAAGGAATTTTTCAGGTCTTTTGGGAATTTTTGGGCTGGATTTTTTTACCATTTTCCCCCATTTTTGGGGGGATTTTTTGGATGGAATTTTTTTACCATTTTCCTCCGTTTTTGGGGGGATTTTTTGGGTGGGATTTTTTTACCATTTTCCCCATTTTTGGGGGGATTTTTGGGTGGGATTTTTTTACCATTTTCCCCATTTTTGGGGGAATTTTTTGGATGGGATTTTTTTACCATTTTCCCCATTTTTGGGGATTTTTTGGGCGAGATTATTTTATCGTTTCCCCCCGTTTTTGGTGAATTTTTGGGCGGGACTTTTTTTACCATTTTCTCCGGTTTTGGGGGATTTTTTGGGTGGGATTTTTTTACCATTTTCCCCCTTTTTGGGGGGATTTTTTGGGTGGGATTTTTTTACCATTTCCCCATTTTTACTTAACAGAGCTTTTAACTGATGATCACTGTTCTTTACCATTCTATTCTTCTGCCCATCCTTTAATGAAGAGAAGCGCTATTGTGATTTTAATAAGACTGAGGAATGTTCTTATGTTTTGAACACTGCCTAGCGCTATTATGTTCTATGGCAAAAAAAGATGCGATTTTGGCTCATTTTGGGTGGTTTTTTGGCAGCTTTGGGAGGACAAGGAAGGGAAGAAGAAAATGAACAAAAACAACGCCAAAGCTCTGAGCTCTTTGAGGCAAAAACTGCGGAAATACAACCGCGACTACGAGGGGCAGATCGCGGCCTACCGGCAGGTGAGGAAGGGGTTAAAAATTGGGGTGAAACGGGGGGAAAACGGGCAAAAAATGGGGCGGGAAATGGGCAAAAATTGGGG
>NW_008235562.1:14301-15156 GCF_000691975.1 Corvus brachyrhynchos | reverse complement strand
AAATGAGGGAAAAATGGTTAAAAAATGGGAGTTAAAAATGAGGTGAAATGGGGTGAAAAATGGGCAAAAAATGGGGTTAAAAATGGGGGTTAAAAATGGGGTGAAATGGGGGGAAAATGGGCAAAAAATGGGGCGGGAAATTGGGCAAAAACTGGCGGAAAATTGGGTGAAAATTGGGGGAAAATTGGGGTAAGGAAAGGGTTAAAAATGGGATTAAAATGGGGGAAAAGGGTTAAAAATGGGGAAAATGGGGCGGGAAATTGGGCAAAAATTGGGGAAAATTGGGTGAAAAATGGGGGGAAATTGGGGTAAGGAAAGGGTTAAAAATGGGATTAAAATGGGGGAAAAGGGTTAAAAATGGGGTTAAAAATGGGGGGAAACGGGCAAAAATTGGGGAAAATTGGGTGAAAAACCGGGGAAAAATGGGAATAAAATGGGGTTAAAATGGGGGGGAATGGGGCAGGGAAAGGGGGGGTTAAAAATGGGAAAAAAAAGGGTTAAAAATGGGGTTAAAAATGGGGTGAAATGGGGGAAAAACGGGCAAAAAATGGGGTGGGAAATGGGCAAAAATTGGGGGGAAATCGGGGAAAAAAATGGGGCGAGGAAAGGGTTAAAAATGGGCTTGAAAATGGGGTGAAAAGGGTTAAAAATGGGGTTAAAAATGGGGTGAAATGGAGGAAAAGTGGGCAAAAAATGGGGCGGGAAATGGAAAATGGGATTGAAACGGGGAGAAAAAGTCAAAAATAGGGAAAAATTGGGTGAAAAATGGGATAAAAAGGGGAAAAGTTGGGTTAAAAAGGAGGAAAAATGGGATTAAAATGGGGGGAAATGGACAAAAATTGGGGGGAAAATTGG
>NW_008235562.1:11434-14218 GCF_000691975.1 Corvus brachyrhynchos | reverse complement strand
GGGAAATTGGGTAAAAAAATGGGGGGAAATGGGGGAAATTGGGTAAAAAAATGGGGGGAAATGGGCAAAAATTGGGGAAAAATTGGGATTAAAGTGGGTAAAAAATGGGGGAAAATTCGAATTAAAATGGGTAAAAAATGGGGGGAAATTGGGGAAAATTGGGGTGAAAATTGGGATTAAAATGGGTAAAAAATGGGACAAAAATGGGATAAAAATGAGTTTAAAAATGAGAAAAAAAATTGGGCTAAGAATGGGGGAAATTGGGTAAGGAAAGGGTTAAAAATGGGGCTCAAAATGGGTTAAAAATGGGATTTTTGGTGCTTTTCCCCAGAACCCGGAGCAGTCGGACGAGGATGAGGAGAAAAGCCGGAGAGACTCCGAAGGTTTGGGGCAATTTTGGGGCAATTTGGGGCTTTTTCGACAATTTCGGGGATTTTGGGGTCGTTTTGGGGGGGGGGTTTTGGGGCAATTTGGGGGATTTTTGGGGTAATTCCTGGGGATTTTTAATAATTTCTGGGATTTTCAGGGTCATTTTTGGCATTTTGAGCTCATTTCTGGCATTTTCGGCTCATTCCTGGGGGTTTTGGGCTCATTTCTGGTGGTTTTGGGCTCATTTCTGGTGGTTTTGGGATCTTTTCTGGGGTTTTTCAATAATTTTTTGGAATTTTGGGGCTCATTTGTGGGGCTTTTGTCGCCGTTTCTGGCATTTTGGGGCCATTTCTGGCGGTTTTGGGGCCATTTTTGGCATTTTTGGGCTCATTCCTGACATTTTTGGGCTCGTTTCTGGCGTTTCTGGGCTCATTTCTGGCATGTCTGGGGCTCATTTCTGGAAATTTTGGGCTCATTCCTGGGGTTTTTCAATAATTTATGGAATTTCGGGCTCATTCCTGGCATTTCTGGGCTCATTCCTGGCGTTTTTGGGCTCATTCCTAGTGGTTTTGGGCTCATTTCTGGCGTTTTTGGGCTCATTCCTGGGGTTTTTCAATAATTTCTGGTGGTTTTGGGCTCATTTCTGGTATTTTTGGGCTCATTCCTGGCGTTTTTGGGCTCATTCCTGAGGTTTTTCAATAATTTCTGGTGGTTTTGGGCTCATTTCTGGTATTTTTGGGCTCATTCCTGGCGTTTTTGGGCTCATTCCTGAGGTTTTTCAATAATTTCTGGTGGTTTTGGGCTCATTTCTGGTATTTTTGGGCTCATTCCTGGCGTTTTTGGGCTCATTCCTAGTGGTTTTGGGCTCATTTCTGGCATTTTTGGGCTCATTCCTGGGGTTTTTCAATAATTCCTGGGATATTTGGGCTCATTCCTGGCAATTTAGGACCATTCCTGGCATTTCTGGGCTCATTCCTGGGGTTTTTGGGGTAATTTTGGGCAATTTAGGGTCATTTATGGAATTTTTTGGCTCATTCCTGGCGTTTCTGGGCTCATTCCTGACGTTTTTCAATAATTTCTGGTGGTTTTGGGCTCATTTCTGGCATTTTCGTGCTCATTTCTGGAATTTCTGGGCTCATTCCTGGCGTTTTTGGGCTCATTCCTGGGGTTTTTCAATAATTTCTGGTGGGTTTGGGCTCATTTCTGGCATTTCTGGGCTCGTTTCTGGCATTTTTGGGCTCGTTTCTGGCATTTTTGGGCTCGTTTCTGGCGTTTCTGGGCTCGTTTCTGGCATTTTTGGGCTCGTTTCTGGCATTTTTGGGCTCGTTTCTGGCATTTTTGGGCTCGTTTCTGGCGTTTCTGGGCTCGTTTCTGGCATTTTTGGGCTCATTCCTAGTGGTTTTGGGCTCATTTCTGGCATTTTCGTGCTCATTTCTGGCATTTTTGGGCTCGTTTCTGGCATTTCTGGGCTAATTTTTGGCGTTTTTGGGCTCATTCCTGGGGTTTTTCAATCATTTCTGGCATTTTTGGGCTCATTCCTGACGTTTTTGGCTCCTCTCCCCCAGGTTCCGCCTCCTCCTCGGGCGCCGAGGACGATCCCGGGACGTTCCTGAAGCGCCGGGACCGGGACGAGCCCCGGAGCCGCTACAAAGTACCGGGAATGGCTTTTTTTGGGGCGAAACGGGAGGATTTTGGTGCAATCGGGGCAGAAAAAGGAGAATTGAGGGGGTTTTTTTTGGGGGAGCAGGAGGAGGAGGAGGAGTCGGAGTCGGAGTCGGACGAGGACTGGGGGGACTCGGCCTCGGAGTCGGACTCGGAGTCGGACGAGGACGACGGGAAATTCACGTCGCTGGCGTCGAAATTCCTGAAAAAGTGAGGGATTTGGGAAAATCGGGGGGGGCGGGGCCAGAAAAGGGTTAAAAATGGCAGCGGAATTGGGGGAGAAAGGGTTAAAAATGGGATTGAAAGTTGGGGGAGAAAGGGTTAAAAATGGGATTAAATTTGGGGGGAGAAAGGGTTAAAAATGGGATGAAAATTGGGAGAATTTGGGGGGAAAAAAGGGGAGAAATTGGGTGAAAAATGAGGTGAAAATTGGGGGGAAATGGGAGGGAAAAGGGTTAAAAAAAGGGGTTAAAAATTGGGTGGGAAAATGGGTAAAGAAAGGGTTAAAAATGAGGAGAATTGGGGAGAAAGGGTTAAAAATGGGGTTGAAATTGGGGGAGAAAGGGTTAAAAATTGCACTGAAATTGGGGGAGAAAGGGTTAAAAATGGGATGAAAATTGGGTGGAAAAGGGTTAAAAAAAGGGTTAAAAATGGGGAGAATTGGGGAGAAAGGGTTAAAAATGGAGTGAAAATTGGGGGAAGTTTGGGGGGAAAAAGGGAATAAAAAGGGTTAAAAATGGGATGAAAATTGGG
>NW_008235562.1:11056-11383 GCF_000691975.1 Corvus brachyrhynchos | reverse complement strand
AAATGGAGGGGAAATGGGATGAAAAAGGGTCAAAAAAAGGGTTAAAAATTGGGTGGGGAAATGGGTAAAGAAAGGGTTAAAAATGAGGAGAATTGGGGGAGAAAGGGTTAAAAATGGGATTGAAATTGGGGGAGAAAGGGTTAAAAATTGCACTGAAATTGGGGGAGAAAGGGTTAAAAATGGGATGAAAATTGGGTGGAAAAGGGTTAAAAAAAGGGTTAAAAATGGGGAGAATTGGGGAGAAAGGGTTAAAAATGGAGTGAAAATTGGGGGAAGTTTGGGGGGAAAAAGGGAATAAAAAGGGTTAAAAATGGGATGAAAATTGGG
>NW_008235562.1:2454-3673 GCF_000691975.1 Corvus brachyrhynchos | reverse complement strand
TGGGGCTGAGCCCCACAAGTGCAGGTTTGGGGTCAATGTGTGGGGCTGAGCCCCATAAGTGAAGGTTTGGGGTCAATCTATGGGGCTGAGCCCCACAAGTGCAGGTTTGGGGTCAATGTGTGGGGCTGAGCCCCATAAGTGCAGGTTTGGGGTCAATGTGTGGGGCTGAGCCCCACAAGTGCAGGTTTGGGGTCAATGTGTGGGGTTCAGCCCCATAAGTGCAGGTTTGGGGTCAATGTGTGGGGCTGAGCCCCACAAGTGCAGGTTTGGGGTCAATGTGTGGGGCTGAGCCCCATAAGTTCCGTTTTTCGGGGGCTTTTTGGCCTCTCTGCCCCATAAGTGGCGCTTGGGGGTCGCGGTGGGGGCCCAGCCCCATAACTGGAGGCCGCTGTGGGGCAGGAGAAGCCCAAGATGTTCGCCAAGGGCACCGAGATCACCGTGGGGCTCGTGGTGAAGAAACTCAACGAGATCCTGCAGGCGCGCGGCAAGAAGGGAACTGACAGGTGCGGCTGCCCCATGGATCCTGACCCATAGATCCTGACCCATAGATCCTGCCCCATGGATCCGCCCCATAGATCTGCCCCATAGATCCTGACCCATAGATCCGCCCCATAGATCCTGACCCATGGATCCTGACCCATAGATCTGACCCATAGATCTGACCCATAGATCTGACCCATAGATCCCCCTGTGCCCCATAGATCTGCCCCATAGATCTGACCCATAGATCCCCCTGTGCCCCATAGATCTGACCCATAGATCCGTGTGACCCATAGATCCCTGCCCCATAGATCCCTGCCCTATAGATCTCTGCCCCATAGATCCTGACCCATAGATTCTCCTGTGCCCCATGGATCCGCCCCATAGATCTGACCCATAGATCTGCCCCATAGATCCTCCTGTGCCCCATAGATCCTGACCCATAGATCTCTGCCCCATCGATCCTGCCCCATAGATCCTGGCCCACAGATCCTGACCCATAGATCCTCCTGTGCCCCATAGATCTGACCCATAGATCTCTGCCCCATAGATCCATGTGACCCATAGATTGGCCCCATAGATCTCTGCCCCATCGATCTCTGCCCCATCGATCCTGCCCCATAGATCCTCCTGACCCATAGATCCATCCTGCCCCATAGATCTCTGCCCCATAGATCCATCCTGCCCCATAGATCCTGACCCATAGATCTGCCCCAGAGATCCTCCTGTGCCCCATAGA
>NW_008235562.1:0-751 GCF_000691975.1 Corvus brachyrhynchos | reverse complement strand
ACCCCAATTTTCTGCCATTTTTAACCCCAATTTTCACCCATTTTAACCCAAATTTTCACCCATTTTTAACCCTTTCTTTCCCCCATTTTAACTCTTTCTTTCACCCATTTTAACCCAAATTTTCACCCATTTTTACCCCAATTTTCTGCCATTTTTGACCCAAATTTTCACCCATTTTGACCCAAATTTTCACCCATTTTTAACCCTTTCTTTCACCCACTTTAACCCAAATTTTCACCCACTTTGATGCGAATTTTCACCCATTTTAACCTGAATTTTCACCCATTTTTAACCCTTTCTTTCACCCATTTTCCACCCATTTCCGCCCCATTTTCACCAATTTTTTACTCAATTTTTAACCCTTTTAAAGCTCGATTTTAACCCCGTTTTTAACCCTTTTTCCCCCGTTTTTATTCCGTTTTTTCATTTTCACCCCATTTTTAATCCTTTTCTTACCTGATTTTAATCCCATTTTTAACCCTTTCTTTGCCCCATTTTTGCCCCATTTTTAACCCTTTCTTTTACCCCATTTCCACCTATTTTTCACCCAATTTTATCCCCATTTTTACCCCCTTTTTAACCCTTTCTTTACCCCTTTTTAACCCTTTTTTACCCCATTTTCCACCCGTTTTTTGCTCCGTTTCCCCCGTTTTTCACCCAATTTTCACCCTGGTTTTTTCCCTGCTTTTCACCCCATTTCCACCCTTTTTTAACCTTGCTTTTACTCCATTTTTGCCTGGTTTTCACCCAA
>NW_008235561.1:0-849 GCF_000691975.1 Corvus brachyrhynchos | reverse complement strand
GGGGAGTATGTTTGAGATTTCCAGCAACCAGATTACCTACCACTAGGGCCTGCGACAAGCACTCACTCAGAAACTCACATCTTTGGTTTTACTGCACGTGCACAGACCATACGCAGAGTTGCCCTCTCAGCAAACCAATAAGCAAGGTCTTCTTTTTTCCATGAATAATGACAGACAGCACACACACATACCTGTCTGAGGAAGCTGAACTGGAATAGGACAAGCGACATGCAGTGTTTTCAATCATAACATCAGCACAACCTCCACACTCCTAGAGCAGTTCTCAACGCTGCGGGCTATACAATTGCACTTAAAATAGCTGCAATATGGCTATTCAGTGCTAAAAACAGCATGCTGTATTTGCAGTTAAGAAATGTAAAAACAACAGCAAAAAAAAAAAGCTAAGATGCAATCAAAAAAAACCCAAAAAAAAACCCAAACACAAAAAATCAGACCAGTGTAAACTGTGGCCTGCTCACTAGCAATTAGAAAACATAACTGATGCAGCAGCAAGCCACAGATACTGTATCCCAGGATTTCAAATAACTGTCCTAATATATCCTCCCTCTGGTCACCAGCTTCAAAGAAGGCAACTGGTCACACATTTGATAAACACACATTAACAACTCATTACAGAACAACAAATTCATTCACTTATATTGCTGCAGAAAGACCTTCCCCCCACTACATTTGTAAGCGACAGCCTCAAAGTAAAATGGTCACAAACCATCTCTATACTGTGCCCTGCTGATGACAGCTTTCTGGTCATAGTAGGTTACTACTGGTCAGGGCAGCCCCAGGATGCAATCAGCTTCCTGCAAGAAATCATCTTTTCCAAGACAACTATAG
>NW_008235560.1:0-232 GCF_000691975.1 Corvus brachyrhynchos | reverse complement strand
AAGGCCGGAGGATAAGCCCCAAAGCCGAGTAAAACCGGGGGCTAAACCTCAGAGCCGAGTGGCCAGAGACCGTATTTTTGCGTGGCTAAGCGAGTACCTGCATCAAAGAAGCTATGGATTACGAGGCAGGAACTCGACTCCTAGCTAGCATCCTCTCTAAGATAGGCGAGATCATGAAAGACCGAGATCTGAATGCCCCCATTACGTGGGCCCGGGAACATGGGTGTGTGAA
>NW_008235559.1:0-1130 GCF_000691975.1 Corvus brachyrhynchos | reverse complement strand
TTTCGTGGGGTGAATTTTGCGGGGTGAATTCCTGGGGCTGAATTTCCAGGGCTGAACTTTTTGAAGGGTCCGACTTCGACGGGTGAATTTCGTGGCCGGAATTTTGGGTGGGATTGAATTCCCTGGGCTGAATTTCGGGGGTGGGGTGGGCTCAACTCGGAAGGGTGAATTTGGGCGGGTGAATTTCGTGGCCGGAATTTGTGGGGTGAATCCCTAAGGCTGAACTTGGAGGGGGGCTCAGCTTTGAAGGGTGGATTTTGGCGGGTGGGGTTTCCTTTTTTGCGGGCTGGATCTCGAAGGGTGGATCCCGACGGGTCAATCCCGAGGGCTGGAATTTGACGGGTGAATCCCGACGGGTGAATCCTGACGGGTGGAATTTGAGGGATGAATCCCGACGGGTGAATCCTGACGGGTGGAATTTGAGGGATGAATCCCGACGGGTGGATCCTGACGGGTGGAATTTGAGGGATGAATCCCGACGGGTGGATCCTGACGGGTGGAATTTGAGGGATGAATCCCGACGGGTGGATCCTGACGGGTGGATCCCGGGGGCTGGAATTTGACGGGTGAATCCCGACGGGTGAATCCCGGTGGCTGGAATTTGATGGGTGAATCCCGACGGGTGAATCCTGACGGGTGGAATTTGAGGGATGAATCCCTATGGGTGAATCCCGAGGGCTGGAATTTGACGGGTGAATTCCGACGGGTGGACCCCGACGGGTGAATCCCGACGGCTGGAATTTGACGGGTGAATCCCCAAGGGTCAATCCTCACGGTTGGGAACTTCGGGGGCTGAACTCGAGGGGGGGGATGACCTCTCCCTCTGGATCCCGAAGGGGCGGATTTCCGAGGAAGGCGGCGGCTTTGCTCGGGCGGTGACGGGAGGAGGCGCATGGGATGAGATGGGGACGGGGATGGGGATTGGATAGAAGGATGAGGTTGGGAATGGGGATGTGCCACAGGGGTTGGGGGGCTAGTTCCCTATTGCACAGCTGTGTTCGGAGCCCTTGAAGCAGGCGGACTCGTAGTGCTTGTTGAGGTACGACTTGAGGGCGAAGGTTTTGCTGCAGCGCTTGCACTTGAAGTGCTTGAAGGCCGAGTGGGTCTGCATGTGGGCGCGCAGGTTGGAG
>NW_008235558.1:0-211 GCF_000691975.1 Corvus brachyrhynchos | reverse complement strand
GGATCCCAATCCCAATCCCGATCCCTCTTTTCCTGGGCCCCGATCCCAATCCTGGTCCCAATTCCCGGACCCTGATCCCAATCCCGGTCCCTCTTTTCCTGGGCCCCAATCCCAATCCCGATCCCTCTTTTCCTGGACCCCAATTCCCAATCCCAGTCCCAATTCCTGGATCCCAATTCCAATCCCGATCCCAATTCCCAGACCCTGATCC
>NW_008235557.1:0-219 GCF_000691975.1 Corvus brachyrhynchos | reverse complement strand
CAAGGGTGGGAATTTCAGGAATTTGGGAATTTGTGGTGGAATTTGGGAATTCGGGGCGGGATTTGGGGAATTCAGGGAGGAATTTGGGAATTTGGGGTGGGATTTGGGATGCAGGGCTGGGAATTTGGGGTGTGGGAATTTGGGGGGAATTTGGGAGGAATTTGAGGAATTTGGGATACGAGGGGTGGGAATTTTGGGAATTTGGGGTGGAATTTGGGG
>NW_008235556.1:0-713 GCF_000691975.1 Corvus brachyrhynchos | reverse complement strand
GAAAATTGGGGGAAAAATTGGGGGGAAAATGGGAAAAAAAGAACGGGAAAATTGGAGAAAAATGGGGGGAAAATGGGCAGGGAAATTGAGGAAAGATTGGGAAAAAAATGGGGAAAAATAGGGGAAAAATTGGGGAAAATGGGGGGAAAATCTGGGGAAATATGGTGGGAAAATAGGGAAAAAATTCAGAGGAAATTGGGCAAAATGGGGGAAAAGAAGGAAAAAAATGGGGGAAAAGTTGGGGGGAAATGTGGGAAAATTGGGAAAAAAGGGGAAAAATGGGGAGGAAATAGCGTGAAAATCCCCGATTTTCCAGGAAACCCCTTTTTTTTGGGGAATTTTCCCTCAAAATCCCAAGAAAATCGAATTTTGGGGGGGTTTTCCATCTAAAATCCCGAAAAATCCGAGGAAAATCCTTTTTTTTTTTTTGGGAATTTTCCACCTCGAAATCCCTGTAAAAACCGAGTTTTTGGGGAATTTTCAATCCAAAACCCCCAGATTTTCTGGGGGAAATGGATCTTTTGGGGATTTTCACTCCAAAATCCCTAAAAATTCCAGGAAATGTTATTTTTTGGGGAATTTTCTGTCTAAAATCCCCAATTTTCCAGGAAAAATGAGTTTTTGGGGGAATTTTTCCATCTAAAATCCCAGAAAAATCGAATTTTGGGGGAATTTCCCCACCCAAAACCCCTAAAAACCCCCAGAAACCCCCA
>NW_008235555.1:13900-14293 GCF_000691975.1 Corvus brachyrhynchos | reverse complement strand
TCTGTGCGTGTGCAAGGGGGTGTGACACGCGCATCTGTGTGGGTGACACGCGAGTGTGCAAGGGGTGTAAGGGAGGTCTGTGAGTGTGCAAGGGGGTGTCTAAGGGAGGCCTGTGAGTGTGCAAGAGGGGTGCGACACACGCATCTGTGGGGGTGACACGCGAGTGTGCAAGGGGGTGTGTAAGGGAGGTCTGTGAGTGTGCAAGGGGGGTGTGACACACACACCCGTGTGGGTGACACGTGAGTGTGCAAAGGGCGAGCGTGCCAGGGAGGCGTGTGGGTGTGCAAGGGACGGGGAGCCGAGCATGTGACACGCGCGCGTGCAAGGGGGGTGTGCACCAGGGATGTGTGGGGGTGTGAGGCGCGAGTGTGCAAGGCGTGTGTTGGCGGGGGG
>NW_008235555.1:11428-13403 GCF_000691975.1 Corvus brachyrhynchos | reverse complement strand
TCCTCTTGCACGCCCGCCTCGCCTTGCACGCCCAGCTCCGGCGCTACATTCGCGTCTCGTCGCACAATCGTCGCGCCTTGCACAATCGCTTCGTCTTGCACAATCAGATTTCCTTGCACGCCCGCCTCCACGCCCTGTTGCACGCCCGCGAGCTCCCCTTGCACGCCCGGCTCCCACTGCACACCCGCGTCCACGCCCTGTTGCACGCCCCGGGGCAGTTGCACGCTCACATCCGGCTCCTGGTCCACACTCGCGTGTCCTTGCACGCTCGCATCCCGTTGCACACTCACATCCCACTGCACGCCCCCACCCAGCTCCTGTTGCACACCCAGCTCCTGTTGCACGCTCATTTCCGCGTCCCACTGCACACTCGGAGCCGCTTGCACGCTCAGGTCCTGGTGCACGCTCAGGTCCCACTCCACGCCCGGATCCCGTTGCACACTCAGCTCCCGCCGCACCTTCGGGTCCCACTCACCCCCCCTGGCGCGCTCCAGTCCAGCTGCCGTTGCACGCTCAGCTCCTGTTGCACGCTCAGCCTCCTCTGGAGTTCCGCGTCCTGTTGCACGCTCAGCTTCCGTTGCACGCTCAGCTCCTGCTGCACGCTCAGCCTCCTCTGCAGTTCCGCGTCCCATTGCACGCTCAGCTTCCGTTGCACGCCCAGGTCTCGTGGCACGCTCAGGTCCCGCCGCACACGCTTGTCCAGGGGCTGGTGGGCGCCCCCAGACCCCCGGGGTCCCCCCCATCTCCCGTTGCACACTCAGCTCCCGTTGCACGCTCGGGTCCCGCCGCATTCCCATGTCCATCTCCTTTTGCACACTCAGATCCCGCCGCACGCCCAAGTCCAGGTCCCGTTGCACGCTCAGCTCCCGGGGCACGCTCAGATCCCGCCGGATTCCCATGTCCATCTCCTGTTGCACACTCAGATCCCGTTGCACGCTCAGATCCCACCGGATGCCCATGTCCATGTCCCGGCGCCCGCTGTCCACGTCCCGTTGCACACTCAGCTCCCGCCGCACACCCGCGCCCACAGCCCGCCGCACACCCGCGCCCCGCCGCACACTCGGATCCCGTTGCACACTCGGATCCCGTTGCACGCCCGGATCCCGTGGCACACTCAAGTCCTGTTGCACACTCAGATCCCCTTGCACTCCCGGATCCCGTTGCACACCCGGATGCCGTGGCACACTCGGATCCTGTTGCACACTCAGATCCCCTTGCACACTCATTTCCTCCCAGATCCCCACATCCCGCTGCACACCCGCACCCTGTTGCACACTCAGATCCCGTTGCACACTCGGATCCCGTTGCACACTCGGATCCCAATTCACACCCGCATCCCGTTGCACACTGAGATCCCATTGCACACCCGGCCCCTGATTCACACCCGGATCCCGTTGCACACCCGGATCCCATCCCAGTCCCACATCGCGCCACACACTCGGATCCCGTTGCACACTCGGCCCCCGATTCACATCTGGATCCCGTTGCACACCCGGCTCCCATTGCACACTGAGATCCCGTTGCACACCCGGCCCCCAATTCACACTTGGATCCTGTTGCACACTCGGATCCCAATTCACACTCGGATCCCGCTGCACACCCGGATCCCATCACAGTCCCACATCGCGCCGCACACTTGGATCCCGTTGCACACCGAGATCCCATTGCACACCCGGACCCCAATTCACACTGAGATCCCGTTGCACACTCGGATCCCGCCGCACACCGAGATCCCATTGCACACCCGGACCCCAATTCACACTCTGATTCCATTGCACACCCGGCCCCCAATTCACACTCGGATCCCGTTGCACACTCGGATCCCGTTGCACACCGAGATCCCACCACACACCCAGATCCCACCACGCACCGAAATCCCCTTGCACACCCGCACCCCCTCGCACACTCACACACGCACCGAAATCCCCTTGCACACCCGCACCCCCTCGCACACTCACACCCCTCCTCTCCCCCT
>NW_008235555.1:8181-9748 GCF_000691975.1 Corvus brachyrhynchos | reverse complement strand
TGGTGTGTGTGTCAGAGGTGTGATGGGTGCCAGGTGTGATGGGTGTCATAGGTGCGGTGGGTGTCACAGGTGTGATGGGTGCCAGGGGTGATGGGTGCCACAGGTGATGGGTGCCACAGGTGTGATGGGTGCCAGGGGTGATGGGTGTCATAGGTGCAATGCGCACCCAAATCCATGCCACGGGTGTCACAGGTGTGATGGGTGCCACAGGTGCGATGCGCACCCAAATCCATGCCACAGGTGCCACAGGTGCCGGGATCGATGGGTGCCAGGTGTGCCACAGGTGCCATGGGTGCCACACATGCGATAACCCCCAGCCCATGCAGCAGGTGCCAGGTGTGCCACAGATGCCATGGGTGCCACAGGTGCCAGGTGTGCCACAGGTGCCACGGGTGCCACACGTGCGATAACCCCCAGCCCATGCAGCAGGTGCCAGGTGTGCCACAGGTGCCACAGGTGTCAGCACCCCCACCCATGCAATGGGTGCCATGGGTGTCACAGGCATTAAAGGTGTCACAGGTGTCATGAGTGCCGTGAGCGCCTTGGGTGCCACAGGTGCCATGGGTGCCACAGGTGCCATGCCCCGCCATGCACGCCATGGGTGCCAGGTGCGGCACAGGTGTCACACAGCCCCAGCCATGCCATGGGTGTCACAGGTGAGATGGGTGCCACAGGTGTCCCAGGTGAGATGGGTGCCATGGGTGCCACAGGTGTGATGGGTGTCCCAGGTGTCCCAGGTGTGATGGGTGCCATGGGTATCACAGGTGCGATGGGTGCCATGGGTGCTATGGGTGCCACCGGTGCGATGGGTGCCATGGGTGCTATGGGTGCCACCGGTGCGATGGGTGCCATGGGTGCTATGGGTGCCACCGGTGCGATGGGTGCCATGGGTGCTATGGGTGCCACCGGTGCGATGGGTGCCATGGGTGTCACAGGTGAGATGGGTGCCACAGGTGTCCCAGGTGAGATGGGCGCCATGGGTGCCACAGGTGTGATGGGTGTCCCAGGTGTCCCAGGTGTGATGGGTGCCATGGGTATGACGGGTGCCACAGGTGTGATGGGTGCCATGGGTGCCACAGGTGTGATGGATGTCCCAGGTGTGATGGGTGCCATGGGTTTCCCAGGTGCCATGGGTGTCCCAGGTGTGGTGCCCCAGGTGCCATGGGTGCCATGGGTGCCACAGGTGTCCCAGGTGTGATGGGTGCCATGTCCCCCTATGCCATGGGTGTCCCAGGTGTCCCAGATGTCCCAGGTGTGATGGGTGCCACGCCCCCGCCCCATGGGTGTCCCAGGTGTCCCCAGGTGTGATGGGTGCCATGTCCCCCTATGCCATGGGTGTCCCAGGTGTCCCAGATGTCCCAGGTGTGATGGGTGCCACGCCCCCGCCCCATGGGTGTCCCAGGTGTCCCCGGTGCGATGGGTGCCATGGGTGTCCCAGGTGCGATGGGTGCCATGGGTGTCCCAGGTGCCATGGGTGTCCCAGGCATTAAAGGTGTCCCAGGTGTGATGGGTGCCATGGGTGTCCCAGGTGTCCCAGGTGTGATGGGTGCCATGGGTGTCCCAGGTG
>NW_008235555.1:0-1949 GCF_000691975.1 Corvus brachyrhynchos | reverse complement strand
CCCAATTTTTTGCCCAATTTTTATCCAATTTTCCCCAATTTTTATTCAATTTTTACCCATTTTTTCCCAATTTTTACCCAAATTTGACCCAAATTTTTCCCAATTTTTACCCAGATTTTACCCAAATTTTACGAAAATGTTACCTTAATTTTAACCAATTTTTCCAAATTTTACCCAATTCTTATCCAGTTTTTCCCCAAATTTTTTCCCAATTTTCCCCCAAATTTTACCCAAATTTCACCCAATTTTTATCCAATTTTTACCCATTTTTTTACCCAATTTTTACCCAAATTTTGCCCAAATATTACCCAAATTTACCCAATTTTCACCCATTTTCACCCAAATTTACCCAAATTTCACCCAATTTTAACCCAAACTTCTATCCAATTTTCCCCCAAAATTCACCCAATTTCCATCCAATTTTCATCCAATTTTCACCCAAATTTTACCCAATTTTTACCCAAATTTCACCCAATTTTCAGCCAAATTTTACCCAAATTTCATCCAATTTTCATCCAATTTTTACCCAATTTTCACCCAATTTTCGCCCAATTTTTACCTAAATTTCACCCAATTTTCACCCAATTTTCACCCAATTTTTACCCAAATTTCACTCAAATTTCACCCAATTTTCACCCAATTTTCACCCCATTTTCGCCCAAATTTTCCCCAAATTTCACCCAATTTTTACCCAAAGTTTACCCAATTTTCCCCAAATTTCCCCCAATTTTCACCCAAATTGTACCCAAATTTTACCCAATTTTCCCCCACATTTTCACCCAATTTTCACCCATTTTTTAATCCAATTTTTACCCAACTTCCCCCCAACTTTCCCCCAAATTTCACCCAAATTTCCTCCAATTTTCACCGCATTTTTACCCAATTTTCACACAATTTTTACCCATTTTTTCCCCAATTTTTACCCAATTTTCACCCAATTTTTACCCAATTTCCCCCTCAATTTTACCCCCAACTTTCCCCCAAATTTCACCCAAATTTCCTCCAATTTTCACCGCATTTTTACCCAATTTTCACACAATTTTTACCCATTTTTTCCCCAATTTTTACCCAATTTTCACCCAATTTTTACCGAATTTTCACCCAAATTTTACCCAATTTCCCCCCAATTTTCACCCAAATTTCACCCAAATCTTTTTCCAATTTTCCCCCAAAATTTTCACCCAATTTTCCCCCAAATTTCACCCAAACTTTACCCAATTTTTACCCAAATTTCATCAAATTTTCACCCAAATTGTACCCAATTTTCCCCCAATTTTTCCCCAAATTTCACCCAATTTTCACCCAAATTTCAGCCAATTTTTACCCAAATTTCACCCAAACTTCACCCAAATTATACCCAATTTTCACCCATTTTTCCCCAATTTTTCCCTTCCCCCAAACAAATTTTCCCCCAATTTCCCCCAATTTCCCCCCAATTTTCACCCAAATTTCACCCAAATTCTCCCCCAATTTTCACCCAATTTTTGCCTAAATTTCACCCAATTTTTTTCCCAAAGTTTTCCCAAATTTCACCCAATTTTTACCCAATTTTCAGCCAAATTTTCACCCAATTTTCGCCCAAATTTTACCCAAATTTCACCCAGTTTTTCCCCAATTTTTCCCCAATTTTTACCCAATTTTCACCCAAATTCTCCCCCAATTTTCCCCACATTTTCACCCAAATTTTACCCAATTTTTGCCTAAATTTTTACCCAATTTTTACCCAATTTTTACTCCATTTTTACCCCAATTTTCACCCAATTTTCACCCAATTTTCACCCAATTTTCACCCAAACTTCACCCAATTTTCACCTAAATTTGCCCAATTTTTACCCAAATTTTACCCATTGTTTCCCAAATTTCACCCAAATTTTACCCCAATTTTGCTCAAATTTCCCCCAATTTCCCCCAATTTTCACCCAATTCCCCCCCATTTTTTCCCCAATTTC
>NW_008235554.1:0-315 GCF_000691975.1 Corvus brachyrhynchos | reverse complement strand
CCGCATGTCCCGCCTGAGAGGGGGCCAGGGGGTCAGGGGGTGGTCAGGGGGTGGTCAGAGGGGTCAGGGAATGGCCAGAGGGGTCAGGGCCACCCAGGTCCATCATGTTGAAGAAGCCTGGCTCCACCATGCTCACCTTGACCCCAAAGTGCCGCATGTCCCACCTGAGAGGGGGCCAGGGGGTGGTCAGAGGGTGATGAGAGGGTCAGGGTGTGGCCAGAGGGTGGTCAGGGGGTGGCCAGGGGGTGGCCAGGGGGTGGTCAGGGTGGTGCCAGAGGGGGAAGGACCACCCAGGTCGGTCACGTTGATCTTGAA
>NW_008235553.1:26274-26560 GCF_000691975.1 Corvus brachyrhynchos | reverse complement strand
CTCGCGGCACTCGGGCCGGATGTCCTTGCGCAGTTTGGCCAGGAGGCGCGAGGCCCATTTCTGCTTGACCTCCGGCTTCTCGCCCAGCAGCTCGTCCTTGACGGCGCGTTCCTCCTCCTTGGACATCCGCTTCTCGTGCTTCTTGAAGTACTTGCGCTTGCGGGCCTGGAGGTTGAACCAGGTGTAGGAGAAGGCCCGGACGTGGGGCAGCAGCGCCTCGATGAAGGGGTGGAACTCATCCTGCACGGGAGGGCACAGGCGCGGGCTGGGGCGGCGGCCGTGGGGC
>NW_008235553.1:23762-24087 GCF_000691975.1 Corvus brachyrhynchos | reverse complement strand
TTGGGCCCCCCTGCCCCAGGATCCCTCCCTGCTGGCCCTACAGGACCCCAGCGGCCAGGCCCAGCAGCATCCGCTTGGCACAGGGTGGCCTTTGGGACACCTGAGACCCCTCCCGGACACCTGAGTGCCCACCCAGGGAGGGCATCGCGGGAGCCAGGCTGGCTCAGGTGGACGGCGGTCAGCGGCCTCGATGCCTCAGTCCCCACCAAAACCCCGGCACAGACAAAGAGCCACCGGCTCCGGCGACACCGCCCGGACACTCGGTCTCCTCCCCAACGCCTGGGACCCCTCCCGGACGCCTGAGACCCCTCCCCCCCCCTGGCCC
>NW_008235553.1:14563-15804 GCF_000691975.1 Corvus brachyrhynchos | reverse complement strand
TCCGGGGACGGGGAGGAGGGGGGAGGGCCCGGATTGCATCCCTACCCCCCCACAAGAGGGTGGGGACCCCCCTGGAGGCAGAAGGAGCCCCCCCCCAGGGTGGGGGGGAGGGCCGGGGGTCCCTCAGTCGTCGTCGAAGTTCTGGCTGAGCAGGAAATTGGCCGCCAGGTTCTCGTTCTTCTCGCAGGCGAAGTAGGCCTGGATCACCAGGCTCTCGGGAAAGCCCAGCGCCTTCAGCTGCGTGCGGGGGGTTAAAGCGGGGCCCCGGAACCCTGGGTCCCATAGCGGCACCTCCTGACCCCGGTAACCCTGACCCCATTAACCCTGACCCCGTAACCCTGTGCCCCATAGCGGCACCTCCTGACCCCATTAACCCTGACCACATTAACCCTGACCCCATAACCCTGCACCCCTATAGCGGCACCTCCTGACCCCGGTAACCCTGACCCCATAACCCTGCACCCCTATAGCGGCACCTCCTGACCCCGGTAACCCTGACCCTATTAACCCTGACCCCATACCCCTGTGCCCACAGAGCAGCACCTCCTGACCACATTAACCCTGACCCCGTAACCCTGGGCCCCATAGTGGCACCTCCTGACCCCGGTAACCCTGACCCCATTAACCCTGCACCCCCATAGTGACATCTCCTGACCCCATTAACCCCAGGCCCCACTGATGGCACCTCCTGACCTCCTTATTCTGAGCCCTAAAAGCCGTATTTCCCATTCCCCGTTCCCTCAAAACATCATTTCCCATTGCTGCTAATCCTGCACCCTAATAACGCCCCCTCCCAGCCCTGTTAGCCGTGGCCCCATTATTCCACGCCCTAAAACCCTTATTTCCCATTACTCTGAGCCCTACAAACATCATTTCTCACCAGAATTAGCTCTGAACCCCAATACCAGCCCCCCACCCGCGCTTGCTCCGGGCCCTGCTGCTCACCCTGCCCGCCCACGTTAATTTTGGGTGCAAAAAGCTCCATTTTCTCCTCAGGGTGGCTCAGAACCCTGCTGAGAGCCCGTCCCGCCCCGCTCACCCTCTCTATGGCTTCTTTCTCCTGCGGGGTCACCTGGATGTAGTTCATCTGCGGGGACTCGTCCCCGATGGCTCCCACCTCCCCCTCCAGCTCGCCCAGCTCGCCCAGCGGCTCGTTCAGCATCTGGATGAACTGCTCCTGGTGCTGGCTGATTTGCTGGGCAGGGGGGAAGCGGGGGGAAATCAGCCCGGGCGGGGGTCCT
>NW_008235553.1:11193-11951 GCF_000691975.1 Corvus brachyrhynchos | reverse complement strand
CCCCAAAACCACTCGAGACCCCCAATTTCCCCTCCCCCAGTGCCGTGAGACTCTCCAAGGACCCCCAAACACCCTCCCAAAGACCCCTCAGAGCCACCCCGAAATTCTTGAGACCCTCGAAATCACCCCCAGACCCTTCCCAGCCTCCCCCACACCCACCCTAAATCCACCCCCAGTCCCTCAAAGCCTCCAGCTCTCCCTGGGGACCCCAAAATCCCTCCCAAGCACCCTTCGAGGTTCCCCCAAATGATCCCAAAACCATTCAGATCCTCAGGAGACCCCCCCCCAAACTCTCCTGGAGACCCCTGGGGGCTCCCTCGAGATCTCTGGAGAGCCCCAAAATCCCTGTCCGGGGGTTTCACCTTGGTCACCATGACCACCACGAAGTTCTTCTCGTCGATCCGGTACTCCCGGATCGGGACGTCGTCGCTCAGGATCTTCCCGGCGTAGATGAGCTTCTGGCCCGCCACGGGAAAGGCATCGCTGCCCTTCTCGGCCTCAATCTTCTCCTTCAGTGCCCGCACCTGCGGCCGGGATGGGCTCAGGCCACCCCAAAACCCCCCCCGCGACCCCAGGGGCTCCCCCCAAAGTAGGGGAGTTCAGCTGGAGCGAGGGGAGGGACAAACCCCAAATGCTGCTGAAGGATTTTCCTAAATAACCCCCCCAAGTCATCCCCCAGACCCTCGCAGGGGCCTGAGCTGCTGCCAAAGGTGGGAGGGGTCCGGGGGGACCTCACAGGGAACAATAATGGGGATTCC
>NW_008235553.1:8754-9805 GCF_000691975.1 Corvus brachyrhynchos | reverse complement strand
CCTCCGCCAGCTTCTCATCATCCGTGATCAGGAAATTGTCAAAGATGGTGCCTGACTTCACCTGTGGGGGGGAGGGGGAGGTTATGGGGGTCCTGCAGGTCCCAGGGATCCCCCCCCCAGACCCTCCCCCCTCACCTGCCAGAGGCGCGGGCTCACCTGCCAGAGGTCGAGGCCGATGACCCCGAAGCTGTCGTAGGAGTAGAGCAGGGGGTCCGGGCTGTACTCGGGGGTGTCGATCTCAGGGTGCACCCACTTGCCCTTGTAGTCGGGGTTGTCGATCTGCTGCGGCCTCCACTCGCCCTGGGGGGGCACAAAAGGGGGTTCAGAGGGGGCACAGCCCCTTCCCCTGTGCCCCCCCTGCAGCCCCCAGGCCTCACCTTGTACTCGGGGTTCTGGATCACGGGCGGCTCCCACTCCCCGTCCATCTCCTCATCCCAATCCTCCGGTTTCTTGGCGTCGGGGTCTGGGATGTGCTCGGGTTTGTCCCAGTCCTGCAAGGAGGGAGGAGGTCAGGAAGGGCCACGGGGCTCCAGGACCCCCCCAGGTTGGTGCCACAGACCTCTCTGAATCCCCCAAATTCCCCAATTCTTGCCTGGTCACTTTCAGAGTCCCCCATTCTCTCCAGAGCTGCCCCCAAATCCTGACAGGAGCTTTTTCCAAGCCCCCCGTGAAGCTTCCCAAGACCCCAAACTTACTCCCAAAGCCTTCCCACAGCTCCCCAAAGCCCCCTCAGCCCCCCAAATCCCATCAGGGCGCTACCACAATCCACCCTGACCCCCAAAGACCCCCTCCCCACCTCAGGCTTGGTGTCCTCAGGGTCATCGATCTTGGCCCTCTCATCCCAGTCGTCGGGTTTCTTGGCCTCGGGGTCTTTGATCTTTTTTGGGGAAAGGAAATCCCAATCCTCCTCCAGGCTCCCCGACTCCACGCGGGCGTTGTCGATCTTCACCTCGTACGTGTTGTCCGGCCGCACCACCAGCGTGTACAGGTGGCTGAACTCGTCATCCTGGGGGCACAGGGGGGGCTCAGCAGGGCTGGAGACCCCCACCCC
>NW_008235553.1:8247-8564 GCF_000691975.1 Corvus brachyrhynchos | reverse complement strand
GACACCCACCAAACATGATGTTGTACTCGGAGTCGCCGTGCATGTCCTCCTGGCTCAGGCTGGCCGGGAAGAGCTTCACGTAGCCGCCGCCACAGTCGATGTTCTGCTCGTGCTTCACCGTGAACTGCACCACCAGTGTCTTGTCGCGGTTGCTGAAGGGCTCGAAGCGGGAGGACAGGGCGTAGAACCGGGCGTCCTGGCTTGTCTGGATCCCTGCGGGATGTGGGGCGTGGTGAGGAGGGCGCAAACCCCCCCCGGGGCTCCTCCTCACCTGCCACGACCCCTCTGCCCCCACCAACCTTTGTCCTCGTCCGCAC
>NW_008235553.1:7430-8177 GCF_000691975.1 Corvus brachyrhynchos | reverse complement strand
GTGTGTGGGAGGGGAGTGTCAGCACTCCCAACCCTTCCAGACCCCCAAACTCCTCCTGCCCCCCAAGAGCTCAGGGCTTGGGTGGGGGACTGAAGGATTTGGGCTTCCAGGGGAAAGCCAAGTCCCCCAGGAACCTTCTCCATGCAGGTGCTGTGCCCCTCACCGTCCTTTTCCTGCTCCTTCCCCTCTTGTTCACCTGCTCTGCTCAAGGGCTGATCCTGAGCCCCACTTCCCTGTCCCTCCAGTGACCCCCACCCTTCCTGGCCCAGGGCACCCTCATCCTCCCTGTCCCGACTCCCACTCACTCCTCACACCTGAGGAGTGGCTCCTGCGTCCTCCTTCTCCTCACAGAGTACAGAGGGTCTCCCCCATTCTCCGCCCTCACAGAACACAGGAGGATCCCCTCCTTCTTCCCTCAGAGATCACAGGAGGATCCCTCCCCATCCTCCCCTCACAGAACACAGGGGATTCCCCCCATTCTTTCTTTAAAGAACACAAGAGGAGCAGTCCATTCTCCCCTCACAGAACACAGTGGGGTCCCTCAATTCTCTCCCCTCAGAGAACACAAGGAAGTCCCCCTTTGTCCCCTCAGAGATCACAGGGGGGCCCTCCCATTCTCTCCCCTCACAGATCACACAACGATCTCCCCATTCTGCCGTCAGAAAAGACAAGCTGATCCCTCCATTCTCTCCCCTCACAAAACACAAGAGGGTTCTCCCATCCTCCTCCCTCCCCTCAGACTCCCCC
>NW_008235553.1:4562-6025 GCF_000691975.1 Corvus brachyrhynchos | reverse complement strand
CGCGCGGGCCCCGCGTGCTCCCCGTCGTGAGTGGCCCGGGGCGACGGGCGGGGGTCCCCGGGAAGCGGGGGTGTCCTAAAGGGGGATGCGTGGGGGTCACTGAGAACTGGGAATGTCCCGAGGAGAGGGGTCTGGGGATCTCCGGTTACTGGGAATGTCCCGGGGGGAATGGACGGGGGGCCCTGGAAACCAGGAGCATCCTGGGGGTGGATGGGTGGGGGTCTGCAGGGATCAGGATTGTCCTTGGCGGGGATGGTGGGGGGCTACAGGGATGAGGATTGTCCTGGGGGGGGGTGGATGGGGGTGTGACGGGGTCCGGGCTGCCTGGGCGGGGATGGGGATCCGCTGGAGCCGGCGGGGGGAATTGTCGAGGGTCCCCGTTGGGCTGTGCCCAGCCCGGGGGTCTCCCCCCGTGCCCCCCCAGGTGCCCTCGGTGCAGGACACGGTGCAGGAGCACCTGGGGCGGGTGAGGGCAGGGGAGGCCCAGGCCCTGCCCGAGCGGGAGCGCGCCGAGCTCAAGAGGAGGAAGCTGCTCCTGGAAGTGTGAGTGGGGCAGAACAAAGGAACTGATACTTGTTGCTTCTGAATTGCCTAATTCCGTTCGTTAATTAGCGCTCTCTTCTCGTTTGGTCGTTGATTTGTCAGTTTTTGGTTTAGGCTGCTCCACGTTCTGTAGTGCTTTTGTTATCTTTTGGTCAGACTGGAAATACCCGATTCCCCAGGTTTCATTCTTCTTGGCATCTTCTGCTTCTCCCATCCTTGCAGGGCCATAAATTTAAGGCCCCGGCTGCCCTGTTTTCAAACCCTTTTGGTTTTGTTTATTGAGGTTTTTTGGCGTTAATCTTAGCGAAATTAACTCCTCAGTGATTTAATTCGACCGTTAAAGACTCTGCGCAATGCTTGTGTCAGTGAAATGTTAAATAAAAAACACTAAGCTGATAATTAATGAAATTGGTGTTAATTAAAGTAATTAACGAAGCATCAGCCAGGGGCTTTGGGTCTCTCCCAACGCCCTCGCTGCCCCCCCAGGACCCTCAAGTCGTACTGGATCCGCAAAGGCAGCGCCTTCAGCACGGCCGTGGCGCGGCCGGAGACGGAGCTGACCCCGGAGATGATCGCCACGTACGTCCCCCCCCAGACCCCCCCAGGACCCTCCCACGGCCTCGGCACAACTGTGCCCTGAGCCCTGACCCCTCCTGCAGGGGCTCCTGGCGCCAGCTGCCCTTCAAACCCTACAACTTCTCCTCGCTGGGGCTGCCCCCGGCCTGCGGCCACCTGCACCCCCTGCTCAAGGTGCGCTCGGAGCTGCGCCAGATCTTCCTGGAGATGGGGTGAGTGGGGGGAAGGCTCGGGGAGGGGGGGGTGGGCAGACCTCTCCCCCCTTTGCTGAGGCAGCGGTGGCCCCCCAGGTTCACGGAGATGCCCACGGATAACTTCGTGGAGAGCTCCTTCTGGAACCTCGA
>NW_008235553.1:2695-3798 GCF_000691975.1 Corvus brachyrhynchos | reverse complement strand
CCTGGGGTCTCACCTGCCCCCCATCAATGCGTTCCCCCCTCAGGAGAAGTTCAGCCCCGTGAAATATTTCTCCATCGACCGCGTGTTCCGCAACGAGAGCCTGGACGCGACGCACTTGGCCGAGTTCCACCAGGTTGAGGGCATCGTGGCCGACCGGGGGCTCACCCTGGGCCACCTCATGGGCATCCTCCGGCAGTTCTTCACCAAGCTGGGTATGGGGAGGGCGCCGGGGGGGGCACCCTGAACCCCTCTGACCCCGCCCTGTGCCCCCCTGACCTCCTGTGTGCCCCCAGGAATCTCCCAGCTGCGCTTCAAACCCGCCTACAACCCCTACACGGAGCCCAGCATGGAGGTGTTCAGCTACCACGAGGGTGAGGGGGGGTCCTGGGGGTCCCCGTTTAGAGCAGGGAGGTCTTGGGGGGGGCTCCCCTTGGAGCTGTGGGTCTGGGGGTCAGCCTGATCTTGAGCTCCCCTGGAATGGGGGGGGAGCACTTTGGAAGGGGGTCTCTGGGGTGCCCCATCTCATCCTCATTCCCTGTCCTCGCCTCCCAGGGCTGAAGAAATGGGTGGAGGTGGGAAACTCGGGGGTCTTCCGCCCTGAGCTGCTGCTGCCCATGGGGCTCCCTGAGAATGTCTCCGTCATCGCCTGGGGGCTCTCGCTGGAGCGGTGAGTGGGGGTCACCCTGGCCTGGGGGGGAGGGTCCCAGTGTGAGCCTGTCCCATCTCCCCCACCCCCTGACCCCCCCATCCCATCTCCCCCAGACCCACCATGATCAAATACGGCATCAACAACATCCGGGAGCTCGTGGGGCACCGCGTCAACCTGCAGATGGTCTACGACAGCCCCCTGTGCCGCCTGGACGTCTGACCCCACCGGGGTCCCCTCCTTTCGGGGAGGGGGTCCCGTCCCCGGGGGTCCGCACCCCAATAAAGCTCCGTGTCCTGCGGTGCCCGTGTGTGTGTGCTGGGGAAGGGAACGCGCGTGGAGCGGTGCTCGGGGAGGGTTTATTGTCACCTCGTGGCCTCGGGCGGTGGGGAAGCCGCCGAGACCTGCCCGGGACCCCCGCTCGGGACCCCCGCGCCCCCACCGGCACCCCTGACGC
>NW_008235553.1:0-689 GCF_000691975.1 Corvus brachyrhynchos | reverse complement strand
AGGCGGAGCTGCGCCACGTCTGCTGCACCGTGGAGGCGGCTTACCGTGACCTCCTCCTGCAGCCCGAGGCCTGAGCGGGACCCCCTCCTCAGCCCAAAGACCCCCCCAAACCCGGGCTGTGCCGGGCCAAATGGGGATTTTGGCCCCAAAGGGCATTTCTGTTGCTGTTGCTATTGGTGGTTGGAACAAATAAAGGGCTGAAGTTGACTCAAAAGCTGGATGTGGCGGGGCTGTGCTGGGCTGGGGCTCCCCCGAGGGCAGACCTGGGTCCTGGCAGGTTAATTAACGCTGACGAGCAGGGCTGGCATGGAGGGGGCTGTCCCACCGTTTATTGGCCACGGGGATGGCGAAGGCACAGGGATGGCACCGGACACGGGGCCCAGCACCACTGGGGTCCCCCGACTGACACCGAGTCCTGTCGGTGGCACCGAGTCCCGTTGGTGACACGAGGTTTGGTTGGTGGCACTGGGTCCCATCAATGACACAACACGTGCGTGGTGACACCGGGTCCCGCCAGTGACACGAGATTTGGTTGGGGTGACACCAAGTCCCGTTGGTGACAGGAGGTTTGGTTGGTGACACGAGGTCCCATCAGTGACACTGGGTCCCTTCTGGGGATACCTGGGTCCGGTTGGTGACACCAGGTCCGGTCAGCACCGCCATCTCCTCACACCCCTTCCCACGAGGAG
>NW_008235552.1:0-1891 GCF_000691975.1 Corvus brachyrhynchos | reverse complement strand
GCCCATCATTGTCCTGCCGCCTGACTCAGAGATAACTCCCTCCGGACTATCTTCTGTTAATGAGCCTAATCAACACTTTGCCTCATGACTCATCACCCCATTGTGAGATGCTCCACCCAGAGGGAGGAACCAAGCATCCCATCGTGGATATAATCGGAGATTCTGAACACCAGAGACACCGGCTTCCCACTGGATTTCCAGAGGACAGGAGCTACACAGCCACCATTGGACTTCCTGAGGAAGAGCAGACTGTTTTACTACAGGATCACTGCTTCAGAGGACTGCAGCCACCATTCTACCAGACTGCTACCACCACCCTGCCTAACAGGGTGTCAGGTTGTACCTTGACTCTGTCAGTTTGACAGTGTTTTCTTTTACCTTTTTTTTCCCCTTTTCTTTAATTTCCATTAAATTGTTATTCTGACTTGGTGCCTCCCACTGGTTTGTTTTCAAACTAGTACAGCATCATAACACAAAAACAACCTGAATCAGAGCCTAAGTGCAATACAAACTTGAATCTTGAGAACTTTGCGCTGTCTCACATTAACCTTCAGAAATGCAGAACATACACTCCCTTGTTACCCTGAGAAACACACTCTAAATCTCCTTCAAAAGACTTTTCCACTAGTATTTTTTCAGCATGGGTAAAAAAATTTTCAGACCATTGTGGACATGAGAACTTGAAGGCCACTGGCAGTGACTCAAGAAAACCTGTTCTGTTTAACATTGAGGAAATCACTTGATAAGTCAAGTTGGATTTTTTTCCAAAATGGTAAGGATCAATGAGCATACTCTGCTTAAATTAATTAAGATACTTCTAGAGGTGATGGTGTTCCTGGCAATACCTGAAGTACCATAATTCTGACAACGTTACTAAAAAAAAAAAGAACAAATTTGGTGTAGTGAAAAAAAAAAGCCTGCTACTACATGTCAACCAATGGGATCTTATACCAACTTTATCCCATTGCTAAAGAGGAGACAGAAGATCAGGTGGACAGTTTCTGGATTCCAACAGCACTGTACCATTACTCATTGGAGCTTCTTAATATAGGTTATCTCCTGTTTGCAGTAACATCTTCAAATTACTTGGCTGTGAATAGCTTTTCCATGATGAAATCAGTCAGTGTAACAGCAGTAATTAGTCCCAGCTTCAGACGCTCTTGGAAATAACTCCTTTTAGACACACCGCTCAAACGCAAATACTGAGACACTGCAGTCACTTTATCATTTTGGTTTTGTCAGCACTTTTAAGGTACCTTCAAATTACACATGAAAAGATTTTTGTCTTGACTGTCTAGAGCACTTTCATTCAACAGCTTTGTTTTCCTTAGCAGCTTGCCCCAAGGATACAAATTCCCAACGATGTGTCAGTTCATCAAGATCATGCAGTACAATGCAGCAAACACTCATTTATCATCCATGTCATCAGGCTGCAAAAATATTTCTTTCAAATGCAGTATTGACAAACACAGCACATCATAACAGCTTATCCTGGCTTGCGTCACTCCTTCTTTACAAACTCTGTCAGCTTCAATTTCTGGCCATGAATATCAGCCCTTGTTCTGGCATCATATGCTATAAAGAGCAAGTGATTTCAAATAGCAAATAAGACAACTGACAAAATGACTTATAGCCATGAAACTAAAGAGGCAGCATGTTTGTTTATGTGGGCCATGGCTTAACCCTCCAACCACTCTGGAATTTCAGGCTTGCTGTTATGTGTAGATGGAATGACATGCTATAAGTAAATTCCGGAGGGTAAGAAAAAAACAAAGGCCCAGCAGACTCCTGCCCCCCAAAAAAACCCCAACAGCAAAAAAAATAAAAGCCAATAAATTTCTATGTATGTTCTATTACTCTGCAAGCTGAGGGAACTGAAAATCAGAAAAAA
>NW_008235551.1:28931-29825 GCF_000691975.1 Corvus brachyrhynchos | reverse complement strand
CAAAATTGGGGATTGGACCCCTAAAAAAACCCCCAAAATCGGGGATTGAACCCCAGAAAAATCCAAAATCAGTGATTGAACCCCAAAAAAACCCCCAAAATTGGGGATTGGACCCCTAAAAACCCCAAATCAGGGACTGGACCCCAAAAAAACCCCCAAATTGGGGATTGGACCCCCAAAAAAACCCAAAATCGGTGACTGGACCCCAAAAAAACCCCCAAATCAGTGACTGAACCCCAAATCAGAAGGTTCAACCCCCAAAAAACCCAAAAATCACTGATTCAACCCCAAAATCAGAAAGTTAAGCCCCAAAAAACCCCAAAAGTCAGTGATTGAACCCCAAAAAAAACCCAAAATCGGGGATTGGACCCCTAAAAAAACCCCCAAAAATGGGGATTGGACCCCTAAAAACCCCAAAATTGGGGACTGAACCCCAAAAAAACCCCCAAAATTGGGGATTGGACCCCAAAAAAACCCCAAAATCGGTGATTGAACTCCAAAAAAACCCAAAATCGGTGACTGAACCCCAAAAAAACCCCATATCGGGGATTGAGCCCCTAAAAAACCCCAAATTGGTGCTTGAACCCCCAAAAAACCCCCCAAATGGGTGATTGGACCCCAAAAGTTGAAATTAAACCCAAAAAATCCCCCAAACTCAGTGATTGAACCCCAAAATCAGAAGGTCAAAACCCCCAAAAAACCCAAAAATCACTGATTGAACCCCAAATCAGAAAGTTAAACCCCAAAAAAAACCCAAAAAACCCCAAAAATCAGTGACTGAACCCCAAAAGTTGAAGTTAATCCCCAAAAAAACCCCAAAAATCAGTGACTGAACCCCAAAAGTTGAAGTTAATCCCCAAAAAAACCCCAAAAATCAGTGACTGAACCCCAAAA
>NW_008235551.1:27831-28550 GCF_000691975.1 Corvus brachyrhynchos | reverse complement strand
ATTTTGGGGTCTCGGGGGGGGGGGGGGAGGGGGATCTCCCAAGATTTTGGGATAAAACGCCGGGATTTGGGGTCACTCACCGGCTTTGGGGACGCCGCACTTGAAACATTTCTCGCGTCGCTTGAAGTTCTGCACCCCACACTGAGAACCCCAAAAAGTCACACCCAAAACTGCCCTGAACCCCCCAAAAACTGCCCTGAACCCCCCAAAACTGCACAAAACACCCCAAAACTGCACAAAACACCCCAAAACTGCCCCCAGACACCCCAAAAACTGCCCTGAACCCCCAAAAACTGCACAAAACACCCCAAAAAACCGCCCTGAACACCCCAAAACTGCCCCCAGACACCCGAAAACTGCCCTGAACCCCCCAAAAACCGCCCTGAACCCCCAAAACTGCCCTGAACACCCCAAAACCACCCTAAAAGCTGCCCTGAACACCCCAAAACTGCCCCGAACACCCCAAAAACCGCCCTGAACCCCCAAAACTGCCCTGAACACCCCAAAACTGTCCTGAAACCACCCCAAAAACTGCCCTGAACCACCCCAAAACTGCACAAAACACTCCAAAAAACACCCTGAACATCCCAAAACCGTCCTGAACCCCCCCAAACTGCCCTGAATCCCCCAAAACTGCCCTGTACCCCCCAAAAACCGCCCTGAACCCCCCAAAAACCTCTCAAACCCCCCTGGACCCCCCCAACCCCTTTGTGCCCACC
>NW_008235551.1:26543-26796 GCF_000691975.1 Corvus brachyrhynchos | reverse complement strand
CGCCGGGGGGTGGATCTGGGGGGCACCAGGATTAGAATGGGGGGGGCACCGAGGGGGCACCAAGACACGAACTGGGGGGCACCAGGATTTGAATGTGGGGGGGCACCAGGGGGGCACCAAGACATGGAACTGGGGGGCACCAGGATTTGAATGTGGGGGGCACCAGGGGGGCAGCTGGATGTGAACTGGGGGGCACCAGGGGAGCACCAGGGGGGCACCAGGGGGGCACCAGGGGGGCACCAGGGGCTGGCTC
>NW_008235551.1:25149-25572 GCF_000691975.1 Corvus brachyrhynchos | reverse complement strand
GAGCAGGATTAGAGGGTGGGGGGCACCGGGGTGGCACCAAGACACGAACTGGGGGGCACCAGGATTTGAATGTGGGGGGCACCAGGGGGGCAGCTGGATGTGAACTGGGGGGGCACCAGAGGAGCACCAGGGGGGCACCAGGGGGTGGATCTGGGGGGCACCAGAGCTGGAACTGGGGGGCACCGGGACACAAATCTGGGGGGCACCAGGGTGTGAATGGGGGCACCAGAGCTGGCCCCAGCTCATACTGGGCACAAACTGGGACTCAAACTGGGCACAAACTGGGACTCAAACTGGAAGCGTAACTACAGCTCATACTGGGCACACTGGGGCTCAAACTGGGAGCACCATCACAGCTCATACTGGGCGCAATGGGGCTCAAACTGGACCCATAACCACAGCTCATACTGGGCACACTGGGAC
>NW_008235551.1:24489-24744 GCF_000691975.1 Corvus brachyrhynchos | reverse complement strand
CACACTGGGACTCAAACCGGACCCATAACCCCAGCGCAGACTGGGCACACTGGGGCTCAAACTGGGAGCACCATCACAGCTCATACTGGGCACACTGGGGCTCAAACTGGACCCATAACCACAGCTCAGACTGGGCACACTGGGACACAAACTGGGAGCACCATCACAGCTCATACTGGGCACACTGGGACTCAAACTGGGCACACTGGGACTCAAACTGGACCCATAACCACAGCTCAGACTGGGCACACTGGG
>NW_008235551.1:19982-23423 GCF_000691975.1 Corvus brachyrhynchos | reverse complement strand
GGGGGGCACCCATGGGTGCTGCTGGGAGCCCTCAGGGACCCCACCCCCACTCCCTCCTCCCTGAGCTGGGTCGGGGCAGCCGGGGGGGGACTCGTGGGACCCCCAAGGTGACGCCCTGAGGGTGCTGGTGGTGGCCCTCGAGAGGATGGGTGCCCCCCTGAGCCTGGTGAAGCACCCCTGGGGCTCCTGGGGAGGGGTTTGGTACCCCTGGGTGCTCCTGAGAAGGGGTCTGGTACCCCTGGGTGCTCCTGAGAAGGGGTTTGGCACCCCCGGGTGCTCCTAAGAATGCGATCAGCACCTCTGGGTGCTCCTGGGGACGGGTCTGGCACCCCTGGGTGCTCCTGGGGAGGGGTCTGGCACCCCTGGGTGCTCCTGAGAAGGGGTTTGGTACCCCTGGGTGCCCCTGGGGAAGGGTCCGGCACCCCTGGGTGCTCCTAAGAATGGGATCAGCATCTCTCGGTGCTCCTGGGGAGGGGTCTGGCACCCCTGGGTGCTCCTGGGGAGGAGTCTGGTGAAGCACCCCTGGGTGTCCCTGGGGAGGGTTCTGGCACCCCTGGGTGCCCCCCGAGCCTCGTGCAGCACCTCTGGGTGCTCCTGAGAATGGGATCAGCACCCCTGGGTGCTCCTGGGGAGGGTTCTGGCACCCCTGGGTGCCCCCCGAGCCTCGTGCAGCACCTCTGGGTGCTCCTGAGAATGGGATCAGCACCCCTGGGTGCTCCTGGGAAGGGGTCTGGTACTCTGGGTGCTTCTAGGAATAGGATCAGCACCCCTGGGTGCCCCTGGGGAAGGCGATCAGCACCCCTGGGTGCTCCTAGGCAGAGAACAAGCGCCCCTGGGTGCTCCTGGGGAGGGGACAGGCACCCCTGGGTGCTCCTCAAGTCTGGTGCAGCACCTCTGGGTGCTCCTGGGGAGGTGTTTGGTACCTCTGGGGGCTCATGGGGAAGGGTCTGGCACCCCTGGGTGCCCCTGGGGAAGGCGATCAGCACCCCTGGGTGCCCCTAGGAATGGGACCGGCACCCCTGGGTGCTCCTAGGGAGGGAACAGGCACCCCTGGGTGCCCCTGGGGAGGGGTCTGGCACCCCTGGGTGCCCCTGGGCAGAGGTCTGGCACCCCTGGGTGCCCCCCAAGTCTGGTGCAGCACCCCTGGGTGCTCCTAGGAATGGGATCAGCACCCCTGGGTGCTCCTAGGGAGAGGACAAGCACCTCTGGGTGCCCCTGGGGAAGGCTGTGGCACCCCTGGGTGCTCCTGGCAACACAACGAGCGCCCCTGGCTTTGGCTGTGGCATCCCTGGATGCCCCCAGAGAAGACACGGGCACCCCTGGGTGCCCCCCGAGTCTGGTGCAGCACCCCTGGGTGCCCCGGGGGATGGGACCAGCACCCCTGGGTGCCGCTGAGAACGGGACCAGCACCCCTGGGTGCCGCTGAGAACGGGACCAGCACCCCTGGGTGCTCCTAAGAAGGGACCAGCACCCCTGGGTGCTGCTGAGAACAGGACCAGCACCCCTGGGTGCCCCTGGTGAACAGGACCAGCACCCCTGGGTGCTCCTGAGAATGAGACAGGCACCTCTGGGTGCCCCTGAGGATGGGACCAGCACCCCTGGGTGCTCCTGAGAATGAGACAGGCACCTCTGGGTGCCCCTGGGGATGGGACCAGCACCCCTGGGTGCTCCTAGAAATGACACCAGCACCTCTGGGTGCCCCTGAGAACACGGCCAGCACCCCTGGGCGCTCCTTGGCAGGAACAGGCACCTCTGGGTGCTCCCTAAGGACTGGACCGACCCCTCTGAGAAAACGATCAGCACCCCTGGGTGCCCCCCAGTTGCAGCACAGCACCCCTGGGTGCTCTCGAGGAGACAACAGACACCCCTGGGTGCCCCTGGGAAACGGACGGACACCCCTGGGTGCCCCTAAAGATTGGACCAGCACCCCTGGGTGCTCCTGGGGATGGGACCAGCACCCCTGGGTGCCTCTGGGGAACAGGAACTGCACCCCTGGGTGCCACCAGCGAGAGAACAAGCACCCCTGGGTGCCCCCGAGTATGGCACAGCACCCCTGGGTGCCCCTAGAGATGGGATCAGCACCCCGGGGTGCCCCTAAAGATTACTACAGCACCCCTGGGTGCTCCTGATAAGGGGACAAGCACCCCTGGGTGCCACTAGAGATGGGATCAGCACCCCTGGGTGCCCCTAAGGCAAGGACAGGTACTCCTGGGTGCCCCTAAAGATTGCCACAGCACCCCTGGGTGCTCCTGATAAGGGGACAAGCACCCCTGGGTGCCACTAGAGATGGGATCAGCACCCCTGGGTGCCCCTAAGGCAAGGACAGGCACCTCTGGGTGCTTCCTGAGCGTGGCTCAGCACCCCTGGGTGCCCCTAGAGATAGGATCAGCACCCCTGGGTGCCCCTAAGGCAACGATAGGCGTCTCTGGGTGCTTCCTGAGCGTGGCTCAGCACCCCTGGGTGCTCCTGATAAGGGCACAGGCACCCCTGGGTGCCCCTAGAGATGGGATCAGCACCCCTGGGTGCCGCTAAAGGAAGAACAAGCACCCCTGGGTGCCCCGTGAGTGTGGCTCAGCACCCCTGGGTGCCCCTAAGGATCGCCACGGCACCCCTGGGTGCCCCCTGAGCACGAGACCACCACCCCTGGGTGCCCCTGGGGATGGGCAGGGCAGGGACCCACCCCCCTGCAAGTGATCCAGGTGTCCCTGGGTGCCCCCCACCCTGAAGGGTGCCCAGGTGAGCAGGGAGGGGCCCAGGGGTGCCCAGGCAAGCAAAGAGAGGCCCAGGGGTGCTCAGGTGAGCAGGGAGGTGCCCAGCAGTGCCCAGGGGTGCCCAGGTAAGCACGGAGGAGCCCAAGGGTGCCCAGCAGGGCCCAGGTGAACAGGGAGAAGCCCAGGGGTGCCCAGGTGAGCAGAGCAGGGCCCAGGGGTGCCCAGGGGCGCCCAGGTGAGCAGGGAGGAGCCCAGGGGTGCCCAGGGATGCCCAGGTGAGCAGAAAGGTGCCCAGGGGTGTCCAGGAGTGCCCAGGTGAGCAAGGAGGGGCCCAGGGGTGCCCAGGTGAGCAGAAAGGGGCCCAGGGGTTCCCAGGGGCGCCCAGGTGAGCAGGGAGGAGCCCAAGGGTGCCCAGCAGTGCCCAGGTGAGCAGGGAGAAGCCCAGGGGTGCCCAAGTGAGCAGGGAGGGGCCCAGCGGTGCCCAGGTGAGCAGAGAGGTGCCCGGGGGTGCCCAGGTCAGCAAGGAGGGGCCCAGGGGTGCCCAGCAGTGCCCAGGTGAGCAGGGAGAAGCCCAGGGGTGCCCAGCAGTGCCCAGGTGAGCAGGGAAGTGCCCAGGAGTGCCCAGGTGAGCAGAGAGAGGCCCAGGGGTGTCCAGGGGTGCCCAGGTGAGCAGGGAAGTGCCCAGGAGTGCCCAGGTGAGCAGGGAGGTGCCCAGGGGTGCCCAGGTGAG
>NW_008235551.1:17508-19113 GCF_000691975.1 Corvus brachyrhynchos | reverse complement strand
CGGGGCCATCCCAGATTGACACAGAACCCTCATGGATGGGACGGGGCCAGTGCGGAGAGGGGCGTGGCCTGCCCAGATTGGGCGTGGCCACCCTAAATGGGGCGGGGCCATCCCAGATTAAGCATGGCCGTCCTAAATGCGGTGTGGCCATCCTAAATGGGGCTGGGCCATTGTAAATGGGGGCGTGGCCACCCTAAATGGGCGGGGCCATCCCAGGAGGGGGTGGGGCTCACATCTTTCTCGGTAGCCACCTGCAAGAGAGGCGTGGCCATCCCAGATTAGGCGGGGCCATCCTAAATGGGGCGGGGCCATCCCAAACAGGGCGGGGCCATCCCAGATTAAGCATGGCCGTCCTAAATGCGGTGGGGCCATCCTAAAAGGGGCGGGGCCATCCCAAACAGGGCGGGGCCATCCCAGATTAAGCATGGCCGTCCTAAATGCGGTGGGGCCATCCTAAAAGGGGCGGGGCCATCCCAAACAGGGCGGGGCCATCCCAGATTAAGCATGGCCGTCCTAAATGCGGTGGGGCCATCCTAAAAGGGGCGGGGCCATCCCAAACAGGGCGGGGCCATCCCAGATTAAGCATGGCCGTCCTAAATGCGGTGGGGCCATCCTAAAAGGGGCGGGGCCATCCCAAACAGGGCGGGGCCATCCCAGATTAAGCATGGCCGTCCTAAATGCGGTGGGGCCATCCTAAAAGGGGCGGGGCCATCCCAAACAGGGCGGGGCCATCCCAGATTAAGCATGGCCGTCCTAAATGCGGTGGGGCCATCCTAAAAGGGGCGGGGCCATCCCAAACAGGGCGGGGCCATCCCAGATTAAGCATGGCCGTCCTAAATGCGGTGGGGCCATCCTAAAAGGGGCGGGGCCATCCCAAACAGGGCGGGGCCATCCCAGATTAAGCATGGCCGTCCTAAATGCGGTGGGGCCATCCTAAAAGGGGCGGGGCCATCCCAAACAGGGCGGGGCCATCCCAGATTAAGCATGGCCGTCCTAAATGCGGTGGGGCCATCCTAAAAGGGGCGGGGCCATCCCAAACAGGGCGGGGCCATCCCAGATTAAGCATGGCCGTCCTAAATGCGGTGGGGCCATCCTAAAAGGGGCGGGGCCATCCCAAACAGGGCGGGGCCATCCCAGATTAAGCATGGCCGTCCTAAATGCGGTGGGGCCATCCTAAAAGGGGCGGGGCCATCCCAAACAGGGCGGGGCCATCCCAGATTAAGCATGGCCGTCCTAAATGCGGTGGGGCCATCCTAAAAGGGGCGGGGCCATCCCAAACAGGGCGGGGCCATCCCAGATTAAGCATGGCCGTCCTAAATGCGGTGGGGCCATCCTAAAAGGGGCGGGGCCATCCCAAACAGGGCGGGGCCATCCCAGATTAGGCGGGGCCATCCTAAATGGGGCGTGGCCATCCTAAATGGGGGCGTGGCCACCCTAAATGAGGCGTGGTCACCCTAAAAGGAGCAGGACCATCCTAAAAGGGGCGGGGCCACCCCAAACAGGGCGAGGCCATGCTGAATGGGGCGTGGCCATCCCAGATTAGGCATGGCCATCCTAAATGGGGAGGGGCCATCTTAAATAGGGCGTGGCCATCCTCAATGGGGC
>NW_008235551.1:16262-16866 GCF_000691975.1 Corvus brachyrhynchos | reverse complement strand
CCCCAAAAATCCCCAAATCCCCCCAAAATCCCGAAATTCCCCCAAATCTCCCAAAAAAAACCCCAAAATCCCCCCAAAACCCCCTCAAAATCCCCCAAAACCACCCCAAAAATCCCCAAATCTCCCCAAAAAAACCCCCCAAATCTCCCCAAAATCTTCCCAAGACCCCCAAATTCCCCAAAATCCTCCCAAATCCTCCCCAAATTCCTCCCAGCATCCCCACAATCACCCCAAAAATCCCCAAATCTCCCAAAAACCCCCCAAAACCACCCCAAATCTCCCCAAAATCTTCCAAAGACCCCCAAAATTCCCCAAAAAATCCCCAAATCTCCCAAAAAAACCCCCAAACCTCCCCTAATGTCCCCAAAACCTTCCAAAGACCCCCAAAATTCCCCAAAAAATCCCCAAATCTCCCAAAAAAAACCCAAAACCCCCCCAAATCTCCCCAAAATCTTCCCAAAACCCCCAAAATTCCCCAAAATCCTCCCAAATCCTCCCCAAAATCCTCCCCAACCCCACCCCAGAAATCCCCAAAAACCACTCCACAAATCCCCAAATCTCCCCAAAAAACCCCAAAATCCCCCTCAAAACTCCCCACAATCCT
>NW_008235551.1:11473-12279 GCF_000691975.1 Corvus brachyrhynchos | reverse complement strand
CTCCCCCCCAGTCACCCCAAAAGGCTCCAGAGAGGGGCTGGGGGTCAGGCACGGCCCCCAAAGCCTTGAGAGCCCCCAAATCTGCCCCTCAGTCACCCCAAAAGGCCCCAGAGAGGGGCTGGGGGTCAGATGTGCCCCCCAAAGCCTTGAGAGCCCCCAAATCTGCCCCTCAGTGACCCCAAAAGGCTCCAACCACCCTTAGGGGTCCCCAAAAGCGCCCTCAGTGCCATCAACTCTTTTGGGAGGCCCTAAATGCCCCCTGAGGTGCCCCCAAATGTGCCCTCCCTTCCCAAAGTCCCCTCACCCTCTTGGGGACCCCCAGAATATCAAAGTTTTCCTCCGTGGGGGTCCTGGAATGTCCCCCAAGAGTTCCCCAGGTGCCCCCCGTACCTGCGCTCGTACTCCATGGTGCCAGCGCCTGCGAGGGCAGCAACTGGTCAGACTGGGAGGCAACTGGGAGGTACTGGGAAGCTGGGATTTCAAGGGAAATAAACGTGAATGGGCTGGCGCTGTACTAGGATGGACCGAAAAAAATCACTCAGAGATTCTGCGACAAATTGGGGTGCTCAGAGGGATAAATAGAAGAAAATTAAGCTCGAACTGGGATGAACTGGGGGCCACTGGGAGCTGTGCAGAGGAGGAGGAACAGACACGCCCACCATCGTGTCCCGCCCCTAATTAGCACACGAACCACGCCCCCTCATTAGCATACGGATCCACGCCTCCTAATTAGCATGCAAATGTTAACCCCGCGTCCCGCTCTCGCAGCACCTCCCTCACAAATCGCACCGGGAGTTCCGGTCAGT
>NW_008235551.1:6688-7086 GCF_000691975.1 Corvus brachyrhynchos | reverse complement strand
CCCCTCTGGGAGCCCTCGCAGCCCCACAGAAGTGCCAGTGGGACCCTATAGGGCCCTATAGACCCCGCTCGGCCCCTATAGCCCCCTCAGCTCCTCCGCACTCCCCTGGTTGGCCACCCTGGAGCATCCCCACAGCCCCCTGCGGCTCTGCGGGTCCCCTACAGATTTCTGTAAGTCCTCATATAATTTAGGAGAAGTTCATAGATGCCGTTAGAAGCTCCCAAAATCTTCTGTATTTTTTCCTCGCGTTTTCGCGGAGTTGTGTAATCCGGCGTGATGCTACATAAAATCTCCCCTGGCTTTCTCCGCGCTCTTTAAAAGCTCCTACTAGCCTCTCACGGGCCTCTCGAGCCCCACACAACCCCCCCTTAAATTCCTACAGCCCCCCATGGGTCCCT
>NW_008235551.1:4166-5378 GCF_000691975.1 Corvus brachyrhynchos | reverse complement strand
CCCCGTGGGTCACCGTGTCCTCCTCAGTGCCAGCCACGCCGGGGGTCACCGGACCTCGTGGCACCACAGGTGTCCCCTCCTGCCCCCCGTGTCTCTCCCGGTGGCCCGTGGGACCCTGGCTGTGCTCTGTCCCCCGATGTCCAGTTCCCCTCTGCCCCCAGGTGGCTTCTGACTCTGTCCCCAGATGTCCCCTGACCTGTTCTTGTCCCAAGGTGTCCCCAGACATCCCCCTGACCTGTCCTTGTCCCCAGCTGTCCCCAAACATCCCCTGCCCCTGTCCTTGCCCCCCAGACGTCCCTTGCCCCTCTCGTTGTCCCCAGCTGTCCCCAAACATCCCCTAACCCTGTCCTTGTCCCCAGATGTCCCCAAATATCCCCTGACCCTGTCCTTGTCCCCAGATGTCCCTGGGTGTCCCCTGACCTGTCCCCAGCTGTCCCCAAACATCCCCTGCCCCTGTCCTTGTCCCCAGCTGTCCTCTGACCTGTCCTCGTCCCCAGATGTCCCTGGGTGTCCCCTGACCTGTCCCCAGCTGTCTCCAAACATCCCCTGTCCTTGTCCTCAGCTATCCCCAGCTGTCCCCTGCCCCTGTCCTTATCCCCAGATGTCCGGAAACATCCCCTGCCTGTCCTTGCTCCCAGCCATCCCCTGTCCCTGTCCCCAGATGTCCCTGGGTGTCCCTTGCCCCTGTCCCTGTCCCCAGATGTCCCTGGGTGTCCCCTGACCTGTCCTTGCCTTTAGGTGTCCCTGGGTGTCCCCTGACCCTGTCCTTGTCCCCAGCTGTCCCCAAACATCCCCTAACCTTGTCCTTGTCCTCAGATGTCCCCAAACATCCCCTGACCCTGTGCTTGTCCCCAGATGTCCCTGAGTGTCCCCTGACCCGTCCTTGTCCCCAGATGTCCCCAAACATCCGCTCACCTATCCTTGTCCCCAGATGTTCCCAGCTGTCCCCTGACCCCGTCCTTGTCCCCAGATGTCCCCAAACGTCCCCTAGTCCTGTCCTTGTCCCTAGCTGTCCCCTGACCCTGTCCTTGTCCCCAGCTGTCCCCTGACCCTGTCCTTGCCCGCAGATGTCCGTAGCTGTCCCTGAGTATCCCCTGACCCTGTCCTTGTCCCCAGCTGTCCCCTGACCCTGTCCTTGCCCGCAGATGTCCCCAGCTGTCCCCAGCTGTCCCCTGACCCTGTCCTTGCCCGCAGATGTCCCCAGCTGTCCCC
>NW_008235551.1:1846-2671 GCF_000691975.1 Corvus brachyrhynchos | reverse complement strand
CCGTGTCCCCTCAGCACGGGCGCGGGCACCCACAGGGTGTCACTGGGAGGTTTTGGGGGTCACTCGTGTCCCTCCGTGTCCCCTCCCCATGGGCACTGTCACCCACAGGGCGTCACCTGCAGCTCTTGGGGGGTCACAAGTGTCCCCTGGGTCCCCCCTGTCCCTTCACCATGGGCGCTGTCACCCTCTGGGTGTCACCGGGGGCTTTTGGGGGTCACACGTGCCCCTCCATGTCCCCTCATGATGGGCGCTGTCACCCACAGGGTGCGGCCTGCAGCTCTTGGGGGTCACACGTGTCCCCTGGGTCCCCAATGTCCCTTCACCATGGGCGCTGTCACCCACAGGGTGTCACCGGGGGGTTTTGGGGGTCACTTGTGTCCTTTGATGTCCTCTCCCCATGGGCGCTGTCACCCACAGGGTGTCACCGGGGGGTTTTGGGGGTCACTTGTGTCCCTCAATATCCCCTTAGGATGGGCACTGTCATCCACAGGGTGTCACCTGCAGCTCTTGGGGGTCACTCGTCTCCCCCAGCTCCCCAATGTCCCCTCCCCATGGGTGTTGTCATTCTCTGGGTGTCACCAGGGGTCACTCGTGTCCCTTGATGTCCCCTCACCATGGGCGCTGTCACCCACAGGGTGTCACTGGGAGGTTTTGGGGGTGACACGTCTCCCTCCGTGTCCCCTCCCCATGGGCGCTGTCACCCACAGGGTGTCACCTGGGGGTTTTGGGGGTGACAGGTGTCCCTCAATGTCCCCTCACCGTGGGCGCTGTCACCCACAGGGTGTGGCCTGCAGCTCCTGGGGATCACATGTGTCCCCCAGGTCC
>NW_008235551.1:0-1038 GCF_000691975.1 Corvus brachyrhynchos | reverse complement strand
TGGGGTATCCAAGGGGGGGTTTTGGGGTCCCCAGGGGGATTTTGGGGTATCCGAGGGGGGTTTTGGGATCTCCAGGTGGAGTTTTGGGGTAGCCAAGGGGACTTTTGGGGTCCCAGGGGTGGTTTTGGGGTTCTCAGGGGTGGTTTTTGGGGTATCCGAGGGTGGTTTTGGGGTCTCCAGGAGGGTTTTGGGGTCTCCAAGGGGGATTTTGGGGTCCCCAGGGGGGGTTTTGGGGTATCAAAGGGGGAGTATTGGTGTTTCCAGGTGGAGTTTTGGGGTAGCCAAGGGGGGTTTTGGGGTCCCCAGGGGGATTTTGGGGTATCCGAGGGTGGTTTTGGGGTTTCCAGGTGGAGTATTGGGGTAGCCAAGGGGGTTTTTGGGGTCCCCAGGGTGGTTTTGGGGTATCAAAGGGGGGTTTTGGGGTCCCCAGGAGGGTTTTGGGGTCCCTGGGGGGATTTTGGGGTCTCAGGTGGAGTTTTGGGGTATCTGAGGGGGGTTTTGGGGTGTCCAAGGGGGGTTTTGGGTTCCCCAGGGGTGGTTTTGGGGTATCAGAGGGAGATTTTGGGGTCTCCAGGTGGAGTTTTGGGGTCTCCAGGAGGAGTTTTGGGGTAGTCAAAGGGGGTTTTGGACTCCCTATGGGGGTTTTGGGGTTCCTGGGGGGGTTTTGGGATCTCCAGGTGGAGTTTTGGGGTAGCCAAGGGGGGTTTTGGGGTCCTAGGGGTGGTTTTGGGGTCCTTGGGGTGGTTTTGGGGTCTCCAGGTGGAGTTTTGGGTTATCCAAGGAGTGTCTTGGGCTCTCCAGGGGGAGTTTTGGGGTATCCAAGGCAGGTTTTGGGCTCGCCATGGGGGATTTTGGGGTCCCTGGGGGGGTTTTGGCATCTCCAGGTGGAGTTTTGGGGTCTCTAGGTAGAGTTTTGGGGTAGTCAAAGAGGGTTTTGGGCTCCCCAGGGGTGGTTTTGGACTCCCTATGGGGATTTTTGGGGTCCTTGGGGGAGTTTTTGGGATTTCCAGGTAGAGTTTTGGGGTAGCAAGGGGTGTT
>NW_008235550.1:0-867 GCF_000691975.1 Corvus brachyrhynchos | reverse complement strand
AAACCTATAATGTTATACCCGATCTTTTGGAGTGGGGATTTTGCAGGGCGCATTTGGATGCATATGACCTGGACGTGTGCACCTAAGGATCCTTAAAATAAATACCAAGGTAAAATCCCTTTTCCCCTTCTAACCGTGTATGACTCTTGATTTTAAGACCAAGAAAAGGCATCACTTAGAATGTTCGCTTTGGATGAATAATTTTAGCCGTTTTCTGGTTATTACAATGAGATCCTTTATTCTAGCCCACCCATCAGATCCTATTTGTCCCTTCTTGTATCCAATTTAAATCATCAGTGTCGTATGGTAGGGGTTTTTCACCCATAAGGATGTTAGAAGGGATTAGAGCAAGGGCTTGAATTTGATCCCCGCTAGTCACTGCCTTTGCTGTTTTGTCTGCCATAGCATTTCCCAGTTCAGGGATAGTGTTACCCGGGAGTGTCCTTTACAATGCATTATAGCCACTTTTGAAGGTTTTACCACTGCTTCCAGTAACTGTACGATTTCAGTAGCATGCTTGATTTCTTTCTTCTGTGAGGTTAATAAACCCTTTTCTTTCCAGATAGCCCCGTGAGCATGTACCACCCCAAAAGCATACCTTGAATCAGTCCAAATGTTGATAGGTTTTCCTTCAGCCAATGCCAAGGCTCGAGTTCGGGCTATTATTTCAGCCTTTCGAGCTGACGTCCCCACAGGTAGCGGTTTTTCCTCACTGACAGCATCTGTGGTTGTAACTGCATACCCAGCGAGCCGCTTACCATTCTTGACATAACTGCTCCCATCGGTGAACCAGTTTTCCACATTTTCTAGCAGAGAGTCCTTTAGGTCCGGGCGGCTGGAATAAACTGCCTCCATGGTTTCGATGCA
>NW_008235549.1:135032-148817 GCF_000691975.1 Corvus brachyrhynchos | reverse complement strand
TTTATATTTATATTTATATTTATATTTATATTTCACTTTATATTCTAAAAAGGTTTATAAAAATAATGATCCCAAGAGGGAAGAGATGTTGCTTAAAATGAGTAGGCCTACAATATGGTTTTACTTCTATTTGAAAAGCATATTAAATAAGGAGGAAACAGCATCAAAAAGGAAAAAAAAGCTTCCAAGAAGATTTAGAGAACGGTATACAAGCTGAAACAGCTCAGAGAACAAAATAGTCATTGACATGGAGGTCAGAAATCTTAGCAACAGAAAGGTGTAGAAGACAAATACCTTCCAGTACCTGAAGGGAGCCTACAAGAAACATGGACAGGGCCTTTTTACAAGACCATGTAGTAACAGGACAAGAGGGAATGGCTTCAAACTAAAGGAGAGTGGGTTAAGATTAGATGTTTGTTAAAAAACCTTTACTGTGTGTTGGGGCACTGGCACAGGTTGCCTAGAGAAGCTGTGAATCCTGGAGGTGTTCAAGGCCAGGCTGGGTGGAGCTCTGAGCAACCTGGTCTAGAGGAAGGGGGTTGGAACTAGGTGGTCTTTAAGGTCCCTTCCCACCCAATCCATTCTATGATTCCATGAAATACATTACAATCATACTGTGACTGAGATGAACAGAGCAGATGAGAGACAGGTGTAGTAGAAGAACAGACTAAAATTAGAGGCAAGAAGGAGATGTGTTTGTGATAACTAAATCCTAGGCTATAATTATTCTGCTAAGAGAATGAAGTATATAAAAATGCAAATTATAATAGATAATTTCCATAATTACTAACTATAAAACACCCTAGCTATTTCAAAAAGTCAGTACTAGATTCTCAAAGGTAGTTGGCCCTTGCAACCAGAATCAAGCACTGTACAACATCAACATTTTAGGACCTTTTTTGTCTTATGAAATCCGCAGAAACACAGATGGTTGCACCACCCATCTGGCAAAGGGGAGACCTGAGTTCCAGTGTCTGTATAATTTCAGTGAATATACGTGTAAGGTTAACTGAAGCCAAATATTTTTTTTCTTTTCCCCTGTAGCTGTGTAATTCTGAAGCAGTAATGTCCTTGTCCTTTCCCCATCCAGATTTTCACAGTTGCTTATTTTTTCTATATGAACTGGTACAAGTTTCAAGGGATAAAAGAGATTATTCAACCCATGATACTTAATTGACTGATATTCAGACTATTAGTGTGGGAGATGCAGCTTCAAACCTTCTCAGGCAGAGAGAAAATTAATCTCAGTCTCCCGTCTCTGAAGTGACAGCTCTTATGACTAAGTCCCTGAATAAAAGGATGTAGGGTAAAACATTCGTCTTGGTGCAGGAATCCATGTGCTTGCTGTATTCCAAAAATGTCTTGCATTAGCCATTAAGGAGCAGATAGGTGAAGTAACAGCTGTACTTCAGATCTCAGCACCTTTGACCCTCCACTCAATGCATTTCTAGGCATGACTAACAGGAGATATTGTTTCCCAGAAAACTGCATTAAGGAAAATTTAAGCACGTAGAGCAAATGAACAGAAGTTAGGAGGATCTAGGTGGTTTTGGATAAAAGCAAAGACCAGCTGATCCTGTATGCAACCAGGCAAATCGGCCATTTTTTGAATGAAAGGCCTCGCCCCATGCTCTTTACACTAGGCAGCAGGTGGCCATACAATGTCTCTTTCATAACAGATAACATCAGTTATATACCCAAGGCCAGCTCCATGAGGTTCAACAAGGCCAGGTGCCGGGTCCTGCACTTCAGTCACAGCACCCCCATGCAGTGCTACAGGCTGGGGACAGAGGCTGGAAATCTGCCTGCTGGCAGCAAAGCTGATGAAGGTCTGGCACACAAGTCTTACAAGGAGTGGCTGAAGGAGCTGGAGTTGTTTAACCTGGAGAAAAGGAGACTCAGGGGGACCTTATCTCTCCCACAGCTATCTGAAAGGAGCTTGTAGCAAGGTGGGTGTCGATCTCTTTTCCCAAGTAACAAGCAATAGGACAAGAGGAAATGATCTCAAGTTGTGCGAGGGGAGGCTTAGATGGGTTATTAGGAAAAATTTCTTCACGGAAAGGGTTTTCAAGCATTGGAACAGGCTGTCCATGGAAGTGGTTGAGTCACTATTGATGCCAAGATGATTTTTTGCGTTTTCTTTTACACCCCTTTTTATATAACTTTTAACAGCTTTTGTATTCTTAGTGGTTTTTAGCCTACATTCTTAGACTTATTTGTCAAGCTAGGAGACTAAACATCTTAGAAGCCCCAGACACCAAGGTCCTCTCCAGAACACATTCTGTAAACTAAGATAGAACCATCCAGGGGAAGGTTCCTCACGGAGGGGGGTTCACTTGAGCCTCTCATTGGGGAATCTTTGACAGATATGCTAATTAGTAAAGCCTATAATGCTATACCAAATCTATCCAGGTGTGCATTGCGGTGTGTTTTGGTGCATTCCACCTGGATGTGGTGCACATAAGGATCCTTAAAATAAATACCAAGGTAAAATCCCTTTTTCCCTTCTAACCGTGTTTGATTCTTGATTTTAAGACCAGGAAAAGACATCACTATCCCCAGAGGTATTTAAAAGATGTGTAGATGTGGTGTTCAGGGATATTATTTAGTGGTGGACTTGGCAGTGCTGGGTAAATTGTTGGACTCAGTGATCTTAAATGTCCTTTCCAACCTGAATTATTCTGCAATTCTATGTTGTCTATATATCTCAACGTGATGTATACATTTTTATCCCATTATGTCTTGTGAAATGACCCAAGCTATCTTTCAAGCTACATTTTCTAAGCTGAAAAAATAATGAAATAACCCTTTACATCCTAGAGCCCAAATAGGTTCAGCTCTCTGTGCACAGATTCTCTGCTACTATGGTTGATACAAGATTGAAAAAGGCTCCATTGCAAAAAAACATGTCCTTTGATCCTGTAGGATAATAGGCTGCAGTGTCCCCAGGTTACTGTCAGAAAGCAATCTTACAGAGGCCAGATAACAGGAGCAAAAAATAGGTTTCTATAAAACTAAAGTTAGGGAAAAACTTGGAGTCCTTTGAATTCAATCACTTTTCAAGGTGTTCGTCTCACTGGCATCCAAATACAAAGGTGAGAGGTGTGAAATAAAAAATGAAATAGAGCACAATAGTTAGTCATTAGGAGGTCACAAAGTGAGGCAGCTTTTTCTGGAACACATTAGCTTCAGTGATAAGTACACCTAAAAAGTTCAAAAATCAACTTCAGTTGGACTATCCAAAGTTCACTTATTTCTCTTACCTCTAGGACTATACACTTCCATGGAACAAGAAAGCAGAGCATGCTCCACTGTCATTTACATGGTATAAATGAAGGTAACAGAGAACAGGTATTTGCCTTTTAATTTCAGTAGAATTAAACCATTGATTTATCTGTCCCATCAGCCAGAACATCTCCTGAGAACAGACTTCCAACCAAAACATGCCTTTGGTTCAGAATCATGATAGAAATATCTGCCACTGGAAAGTAGTAGCAATTATATTTCCAGCTCCAATTTGAACCAGCAAATTCACAGAAGGCAGTGAAAATGGACTTCATCAAAGAAATATTTATTTACCCAGTTTTTTTCAAAACCTTGCAGCTGGGGAGAAGACACAGGCAGAACAATGCTTTCTCCAAACCACTTTACTTTCTCATTAAGCTACATTTTCCACCAAAAGCAAATAGATCCTATCTCCCTTTTTTATTACTATAACAGGCTGGAAATGCAACCAAGCTGGAAGGAAAGACTATTGCTAGCCCCTGAAGCTGATTGAGGGTCTGCTGAACAGTCTGATTCAATAGCCTCTCCCTCCAGGAAAACAGAGTTTCATCTTTACTGCATCCTAAGGCCATAATATTTGGCCCTGCAGAGTTTGCAACAGTGGTCTCCAGGCTCTGTTTGAGAACAAGTTCACTAGGCAGTCACACTGGAGCATCCCACCTAGCAGGCTCAGGCAAAGCTCCAGTGCATCCACGCCCTGCAGGAGCGTACGTGGACACAGTTATCAAGCAGGCAAACAGGCACCAGCTTGCTCCTTACACACACTTCAGTCTTTCTTGTAGCAAACTCCTGTGGTTTCCAGGTGAGTAGGATGGGCTCTGGACTGTCAGGGCTCCAGTGCTCTGCTATAAAGGCACATGGGTTTAGTGGTAGCTGATTACCATAGGCATAAAATGTGCTCGAAGTTAAGCATATGCTTAATTGCTTCCTTGAGTCAAGAATCAATCTGTCCTCCCAACACTGATTATGGCCCAGATCTTGCAGTGCACACTGATTCATGGCTTTGGCTTCATGGAAGTTATTGAAGAATCAGTGCTAATTTCCCACATTTTAGAAATGTTTAGGTAGATGAGTGTAGGAATCAATCAATGTACTCCCTTTGCCATCATAAATCTTAGCTGCTATCAACATTGAGTGCCAAAAGATGTGAAATGAAATATTTCACTCCCCAAAACAAATGTGAATGCCTTTGAGAGAAGAGGTCAAGTGTGGTGTGGCATATATTGTACATGTACACACATAAATCATTGATAGCTAGATTAGTTCTCTATATTGATCACATCATACTTTCCTAACTGGTAGATTATCTAAGAAAATAATCACTAAATTATCTTGAAGGTACCAGCTTCCAAGCAAGATTAATGATACATAATTTACTTTATGAAGGAAGCAGGCATCCAATAAATTAGAAAATGCACACCACCATCAAAGCAAATTGTTAAGTATATCCAGCACTCACCTTACTGAGTAGTTGACAAATGGTTTTTACATTCTTTCCATCAAATCATAAGTATTTTCTTGTCACCCACCTCATTGTAAAAGCAAATATCTGAGTTCCCATACACATGCTATTGACACAAAATTCATTTCAGGGACAAAGTGTTTGCATTCACATATGGTCATGTGGATACACAGTAAGAGAGGCTCAAAAGAATTGAGGTTCCTTTTGTGGGATATTAAATTATGAGTTAATTTCATGTGCTTAGATGGTTTTTACCAAAATGGAAAATAAATCGTCATTCAGAGGCAAGATTTATCTTGAAGTTAAAAATACAGGACATCCAACCCAACCCGGACTAACAGTGTCCACATGTGCACCACCAGAAGCAGCCCTGATTCTGAGAGTGTCCTTCTTACATCATCCTTATCATACTGCCATCTTCTTAGGACTGCTGGATATAGACATTTATGGACCTTTTCCCTGACTTGTTTTTCCTAGGGATAACCCTAGATAAAGTTTAGATTTAGAGTTTGCGTTTTTAAGTTTACATTTACCATTTGCATGTACTGAATAATTTTGCTACTAGCATCATCAAAAAAACAGTTATCCAAACTAGCTCACTTCCACCTCTTCTTAAAGTTTTTAGCCTCTAGCATCCACAACAGTTACATTTTACCTTTTAAGGTTTTTTTTTTTATTTAGTTCTAGGTGACTGGTTGTTACTGATTACATTTCATGATACTGTCACAGGAAAGAAAGGGTGAGTGGAGATTATAATTAGCCCTGTTTCTGAAAGCATTAATCAAATATTAACCAGCCTTCACTTCCTCCTCGAAAAGGAAAGTGTGTTTCCCAGAGAAACTGAGGTACAGAGACTGTCACTTGCCTGCAGCCAAAAAGTGATCATTTATGGAGGTGCAGAATGTTGTGGTGATCATGTCATGGTGTCAGGCAGCATGGCTGACACTGAGCTCTGTGGCCTCGTGGTGAAAGGATAGGCCTGGGCAGTCACTGCTTGGCAGGCAAGAGAAAAAGGCCCCTGAGGCTTACCTTCACTGTTGAAAGAGCACACTTTCTGCTCCTGCCAAGTCATGAAATTATTGGGAAGGGTAATTTGGGCTCCCTGGAGAGACTGAATTCCTCACAGGCATTCATACCTGCTATGCCACAGATGACAGCCATTCCCTAGTGGCACCAGCAGCAAGAAATCTTGCTTTACAGAGCTCTGACATAGAAAAAGGAGGCAATGGGTCTACACTAGTTCCCCAGTCCAGTTACCTGCTTCACTTGGGTCTTGCATCAGCCCTGGTAGGGATGAAATAGAGAAGAAAAGGACTATGGTCCCATCTGGAAGTTTGGGAAGTGTTTACAAACTCCCACCCCAGAAAATAACATTGTGAACAGCACAAAAATTAGGAAGAATGGCTGACAAACTGGCTTAGTTCCCAGAGACATAGTTCATACCATATTTGCAAAAGCTCAGTTTGGATAGTATTTCCATTGTCTGGCATATTTTGCAAAATGTGGCGTAGTTCAGGCTAATAAATTCTTTGATACAGTTATGAAGATGAGCTTTCTGAGGCAAGAAGATTTAAATAATACAGCTGGTGGTTTCTGTTGGAGATTCTGTCTGACCAGAAAGCTATCTAAAGACGCCTTAGTGATTAATCTTTAAAACTGAGAGATAATGTAACTCAGTAAGAGAGCATTGAGAGGAACTTAAAACCTAGAAGCAGTATAGAAGACAAACTCCTCCCCACCAACAGCAACACATGTACAGTCATTTTACAGTTCTGGAAACTTTTGTTTGACATAAACAGGAAGAAGAAGCATTTTTAAATGTAAAAAAAAAAAAATATTCAAGATATATTGAAAATTTGATAAGCAGTGGCAACATGCTGTTGCTTCAGCATTATGGAGATAACACAAAACCAGAGTTCCACATTCAAGGAGGCAAAGAACTTTGACATATTACCTAGTCTTGTACGGAACACACATTTTCAAAAAATAATGGCTTACTTCTCATGGAATGCTATTACAGCCTGCAATGTTATTTCAGAGTATAACCATTAATGCCAGGTGGAATTTTCATTTGGCAAAGATCATTTACAAAGAGGACACAAAGGAAGGTACAGAAAAAGTCACATATTACAAAAGGAGACAAAGGGAGGGAGAGGGAAGAAAATGGACCAGTTTTCATCATTTTGACTGAATGAACAATGGCTGCAATTACACACATTCAGGCAGATTCAGTCAGCACACTGCACACTTTCACAACCACTGTTCTGTTGAGTTCAGGCATTTGCAGAAATAATATGTTGTGTTGCCTTCTTGCTTGGCTTTGTGTGCTGTTTCTCAAGAGGCTTACCATTTGTGTGCACAGCAGATGTATCCACCTGTGTCTGCTAAGTCAGGGTGCCAGGGCCTAAAATTACCCTTAGATGGGGGTCCCCAGGGCACAGTGAATTTCACTGCTGACTTACAACATGCCTAATCTGCAAATCATCAAAACAGCAGAAAAAAAAAAAAGAAAATGGGCACTGTGAAAATATGAAAAAGGTGAATTCTCTCTCATTTAGCAAGTCAGCTGTGACAGGCACAGCCCTCAGATGGATTCCAAACAAGAATATGACATTGCAAATAGAAAGTCTTCTTTCATTGCATGTAGTTTTTCCAAAACAACATGAAGAGCTAACATCAAACAGAACAAAAATGGAAACTAGTGGTGCAGTGGCATGCTAGCCACATAGTCTCATGCCCTGTATACCCTCCAAGGTGCAACAGGCAATGACAGAATGAAATAAAGGCAGTCAGACCCAATTCTCACACACACTACTGAAGCAGAGCCATCTACTGATACAGAAATTGAACAAGAGGCCAGCAGACATTGGAGCACAGCTGTTACTTTATGAAGGGGTTGGCAGTGTCACACTCCAGGAGTGCAAAGCTCAAATGATATTTGATAACACCAGAGTCAAAAGGGCCACTTCGAGACACAACCACTGAAAATACAGCTATGAAATACATATTTAAATGGCTGTGTCCTGACAGTCCACCCTGGGTTACAGAGCCAGCAGCTGGGCAGAGGAGTGCAAATAAAAGGCTCACCATTGAGCCTTGCAACACATGTGCTGCATCAATTACTTTTTATACAAGATAAAGTTGGTCTCTTTATGATCCTGGATGGCAGAGATGTGCATAATGGATCAAATCAGAGGGCAACATGTTGTCTGGGATCAGCGTTCCTTCATCTTCCCAGTAATATCCTTATTCTTGTATTGTTGGTGGAGGGAGGGGCAAGGGGTGTGGTAAAAAACTAATCCTGCCCACTTGGAAGACGGTAGGAATATTGAGCCATTAGTGTCTCACAATCGTGGCAGGCCTTACATAAGCAACAAGATAAATAAGTCAAAAAGGCACACGATGGCCCCAATGTGGCTCTGCTGAAATCCCGTACAATTCCATTGCCCTTTGTGGGTGCTTCTTCTGATTCTCTGTTTAGAAGTGAGTCACTTCTTTGAGACTGTATATACAGATATATACGCCAGGTGAAACGTTCCCCTATGAAAATACTGGTTTAAGGGCTTATGTCCATTGAGTCTTGCCCCAAAGAGGCACAAAGCATACTCCATATCCATGGACTTCATGGCACCATTTGGCACCTCCCAAAATGGCTTCCATCTACAAGCCCCCATAGGGCCATGAAAAGAGTTCCATGCCTATGCTTCTCCAAACCCAGCAGGTTCAGAGTGGGGAATTGCTAGGACCAAGTTTGCTACTGTCTGCCAGCTTTGTCTCATTACCTACCATGTATAATCTCTGCTATGAGCTAGCAATAAGCGGTCTTCCTTATTACCATTGCAATGTTCACATAATTAAATTGTTCTCAAATTGTAGGCTGTAACAGCTTACAGACTTAGACGAAATTGTTGTGACAACTCAGAAATGCTTATTCTCTCTAACCTGTTTATAGGAAGAGACACATCCCAATTTTATATGAAAAAAAAGCTCTGATCCATTAGAAGTCATGTCAAAACTGAGTATGTTGATTGAACTGCTCATCAAAGTTAAAAGTCTCCGGAAATCTTTGGAAGTATATTTATCACCACTGACAAAAGGGTTATCCAAGGAAACGTGCAGCTCTAGACATAAGTTAAGTTTTGGAAAGAAATTGACCCCTATTCTCACAAGTTATAAAAATTAGCTATTTTTCTCTGTCAAATGAACTTAACAAAGACCTAAAGCTCTGCTTAAGTCTCAGGTAATTATTAAATTCATATCCTCTCTTCATTTTCCTCATCTGGTAGTCAATTTATTTTCTTTATGTTTCACTGGAATAAACTGATATTTTTGTATTGTTTCCAGTGTTAAGCAGAAATTCAGGTTAGTGGGACAATTATGAGTTTTACATTTTCCCAGCAGTCCAGAAAACATAATCAATGTGTAAATATGTATATTACCTACATTGCTCATAGAATAAAACATGCTTTACCCAGCCAGGGGCAGTCTGGAAGAGGGTTCTTCAACAACTGTATGAATTTGGAGGAAGGCCACTGGCCCACTGAGGCAGCGAGTATGTCTTCTGTGGCAGAAGGTTTTTCATTAGCAGCAAGACAAGACTTGCTGCTAGACACAAGACAAGATCTAAGCTTCAGTGCTGTGCAAAGCTGGGACACAAAATGCTTCCTATTCCTTTTCTCATTTTTTCTCTTCTTTTCTCTTTGCTGTTTATACAATGAAAGGTTGGAGGGGACAAGAATGTCATTCTACAACAGCATCAGAAATAAGAGACTTTGGAGAAAGATTTAGTAGAAGGACAAGCTATGCTTTTGGGCATTACACACAAAACCCACAAAATTAAATAACATCAAGGAGGGAGAACAGAAAAATTTCTGCATCTTCCAATTTTTGCAGACAAAGAAGCTATTCAGTACAGGACTTTTAATGATTAATGAAGAGGATAGGATTGCCTTTCCAAAGCTGCTCTGAGTACTAAATCACAAATGACCTTTAGTGCTTCCAGCTGAGGGTGATTTATCTCATTTTACCATTAGTGTCTATCATTGCTTTTTATAAAAATTGGGTCTATCTACTTCTACTAATATACGTTGCTCCCCTGGGATGGTTCAGGACCCACCCATCAAGACCTCCCTTCTAAAACCACAACAATCCGACTGAGAGCAACTGCTCTGTGCGCTCCACCCCTTGCTGTCCTTTGCTCTAAAACCCAGGAGGGAAACAGGAATGAGGTCAGGTTTGCTAACCTTTCCTCAGTTTTCAACAGGACATCCAACTCTTCTTTGGATCTATCCTCAGCTTTAAAGCTCCACATTCTTGGGGAAAATGTGTCTGAGAATTTATGGTATATTAAAAATGCTTCTTTTTAACTTTTTATTTCATCCAAGAGCACAGAAGTATAAAGGGTAAAGAGCTAATTTAATGTATAATACGAAACTAAAAGGACCAGACTTTTAAAAATAAGCTTTCTCAATCAGCTTTCCTTCATATAAGCCCCTTTCTGTGTAATCTTTCCAATGCCATTCCTTCCATGCAAATCAAAGTGCCTTTTAGGATGAGGAAGTCAGGCCAAGAAAATAAAAGATCCTCTTCCAGCTTTAGCACAGGATTAATCAAGAAAAGTTGGGATATAATACAAAAAAAAAAAAAGATAACAGAATTCTACCCCGAGTTCCCTGACATCCACTTTCACAAGGCAACCTACGCACCCACACTTTCTTCAAGAAGGGTAAACATAGAGCCAAACATTAAACAACACTGGAGATATGGATATGCTTAACATAAAAGAGCAGCAAGAGCAAAGTTTAAAGGAGTGGATTCACAAGCAGGATTTTTGTCATTGTTATAGAATCGAACTTTTTAAGCGCTCTTTTATTTTGTGTCTTGAAAGCAAAGATCCTTGCATAATGAGGTGAAGGTGGGGACAGGCATTCAGAAAGAAAGAACAAGGTTTGCAATTTGGACTTTTATCAGCATACTGGAGCTCACATGCATCACTTTGTATACTCTGAAATCACTGATACTCACAGAACCAAAGAAATGAAAGGCATGAAATACCTGTGATGATGTATGCCAGCAGTTATATAATCCAAGCTCTTTGCTGGTGCTTGAAACCACTTCTACAGACTTCAAGAACAAGGAGCTTGCTTTCAGCCTCCCCGACCCATTCAGCTTTTCTCCTGCATGAAGAGAGAGAGTAGCTAGCATGTTAAAATGTCTCCTTTTAGGGAGACCATGCAGATATCATAAGAGCAGTATCTCACAGTATTATTTCCATAAAAACATAAAATACATGGTACATAATGAATCATGGTATATAATCAAAATTAAAATGGCAACAACTAAGAAGAGTAACATGATTATCAGAATTTTCTAATCATATAACTTAAGCTGCACTAAATTGAAAAAGTTTCATTTTAGAAATGAAACAAAATGAACCCAAGGCAAAAAAATTCATAAAGGTCAAGGATATTCCTGGGCTCTTGTTTGCAGTATTAATTTTTCCAGTAGTGAGGCTTCTTTGATGAAAATACCCTTGCTACACTGTCCCAGTGTATTTTATATCTAGTACAGATGCTGTTTTGCATCAGTTTCAGTTTCATATATTTTTATAGTTTTAGTTAGCTATATTTTATCATGTGCTTATTTTCAGTGAAGGGTTGACTTTTGCATATTCATTAGCATAACTTTTTACTAAACTTTGTGCTTGTTTAATATCTTATACTAAGGACTTAAGCCACATTTTACAGATATAAAATGACACATACAGGAGAAGAAAGAACAAGTATTTAACCTATACAGTGGTACCTCACTTCATGCAAAATACTTTAAACACAGTACTAGTCAGCAAGAGTAAATTTTAAAATTGCTCATAATGAAGGAAATGCTGTAGCAAAGATAGGAATAAAACCCATATTTCTTACTGTTCATGTAGGCTCTTAACAAGGTCAAAATTACTTGTATTTAGTGTAATTAAATCTTGTTATCTCATTCGATTTCAACTCAGGGAGGTATCCAGCTATTCACAGTTATTTGCACCTTTTCAGGAAAGAAAATAGCATCTCAGATATATAATTAGCCACAATGGCCTACATAGATGTCATCTGTAAGGCTGCAACTGAATCCTAGTCTTGGAAGGGTTGGCAGGAATTGCTGCTTCATAGAAACCCATGCATTTCACATGTTATTGGCTTCCACTTTTGCTTAGCTGCCTCTTTATTGCTACTCCTTATGGTACAGAATTGCATAGAGGATGTGCATTCAGGAATGAATAAGGTGGATCTGCAGGGAGGTCTGGGCACTAACACCCATCCTCCTTTGAATCTTTTTGCTGAGGTGCCATCGCTTTGTCCCACCTAGAGTTAAATCGTGCACCTGCTTTATGTAATACCTTTTAATTATGGATTCACACTAATAGAAAGGGATGCAGTAAGAATCCTTTCCTGTAATAAAACACTATTCACTCTGAATACTGAGAACACGCCATTCTATAAAGAAGGCTGTCTCCATATGAAGAAGATGAAATGTAATACTTTGTGTTAATGAAGTGTAAAACTGAAAGGGAACATTAAGATAGACTTGTCAGATTCCCTTTGACATAAAGGCCAGAATTGTACCCAGTAACCCCTGCATGAAGCAACATGTCTTGTGATTGACCTAGGATGTATCATTCAATGGCACATTTTACCTTGTCTAAATAACTTCTGAGATGGAAAATAAATGACTCTTAAAAGGTTTGGCTAACCTACACCCACCTTTGGAGAGTCTCACTTGGCAAGTACAGAGGAAAAGGTCCTTGCCTTGTGTTCATCAGTAATCAGTTAATCTCAGATGGTTTGTACACTCAGTAAGACAAAGTCTGGACTCTTCCCAGACATTTGTTCTAAGACATAAACCACAAATGCTCTGGCAATTGTCTGACTCCAGCAAACAAACACTGGTACATGCAAGTTCATTGTTTGCCACACCGTCTCTGATTTCTAGTCTTGCTGGCAATCCTTTCTTCTCTCTTCATTTCTATTAGAACACGTCTTATGCCTCAAACATTAACTTTTGTGTGTTTCTTCCTCTGGTGTTTTCTCTCTTTTTCTCTTTTCAGGCAGCTAGATCTTTCCTGGTACACACATCCTTTAAAATAGCTGCTTTGTTCACAGTTTTTTAACAGCGGTTTCTGAGGGCTCAAAAACCTACTCTCTTCAACACCTTATTTATAAATTTCCTTTCTCCAATACATTTTCTGCTACTCCATTTCCAACCTATTTACCAGCAAGTACTCAAGCAAGTCTCTTTCTTTTAAAAATTCAGTTCATATTCTTATCCTGCTCTGGGTTTAGCTCTGGCTGAACATGAAAACAATTCTTCTGCAAGTATTTAATAATCTGTCTTTCCACTTATATTAGTTTTCACTCTGATGGACTGCTCCATTCTATTAATTCGCTCTTTTTTTTTAGTATTTCCTCTCCCCGTCCTCTTACCCATTCTCTTTGCCTCACTCTGCCTGCTTTCTTCTATTTCCATGCTAATTCTTTCTTTGACTAAAATCCCCGCAGCTTTAGTAGTGTTTCTTGATATTTCTTATTAAGATATTTACCTGTTTTCTATCTCGTATCTCATTTCTTTGCATTTCTACCAGTGGGTGTCATAAAATTCCCAGAAGATCATAGTGCTACCTGTGACCATTTTTGGAAAAGGGGTGCTTTGTTAGTCACATCTCTCTTAATCTGGATGACTTGAGAGATTTTGGCCAGGGTAGCAAGAACTCCAGACACTTACTGTAGTGGGTTGAACCTGAGTTGATGGACAGTCTTTTAGACTAATGATGCTTCTCACAATCTACATATTTAAACCGCGTGGAAAGGCAGGAATTCCTTTTCATTCCAGCTTGCCTGCCGGAAGGTGCGGGGAGCCTTCTGAGCCTCCGGGCCCTGCTGGGGCCCCTGCTGCCCCCCCCCTTTTCCCAACACCGCAGCACGGACCCTGGGTCACTGTGGGGGTACTGTCCCAGAGCCGCAGGCAGCTAAACCCAGCAATGGACGGCCGCA
>NW_008235549.1:87931-134545 GCF_000691975.1 Corvus brachyrhynchos | reverse complement strand
CCAGCCATGGACTGCCACACAGCTAAACCAGCCATGGACTGCCACACAGCTAAACCAGCCATGGTCTGCCACACAGCTAAACCCATCCAGCGTGACTTCCTGGGACCAATGGGTCCCTCTCCTCTTCTACATGGAGCCAGCGCAGCCAACGGGAGCTGGCAGAGCCTCCTGTCTGCAGCCAGCACACTCCGTGCTGAACTGAAGAGGACACCACACAGCCAGCAGCACAGAGGGAGCGAGGCTTTCCCCACCGTAAAGCCTGAACAAGAACACTCTTCAACATGGCGGCTTCAGAGTCAGAGAGAAAGAGAAGTGAGTCCCGTGGGACGGAGCTGAGCATGGCGGCGGGAGAAAAGAGGGCGGTGCTGTATTTCTCGCGTGTAGCTTAAAAAACTTCTTGCATGCCTTGATAAGAAACTGTAATATCACAAACTGTTTGTCTCTTTAATCCATTTGGAGTACATGGGGGGATGGAGAATTCACACGTGGCCCGTGAAGACTATGAAAAGTGCCTATGCCAGGCTATATAGAAACAGTGAGAGGCTTTCAGAGACTTGTGGTAAAGAAAGCCTTTGTGTTCAGGCCAAAGTAACTCATCCTTAAAAAGATTAATAACCCCATGTGATGTCTCATGTTTTGCAGTGGGAAGGAACTGTGAGATTTTTCATGGGAGAGATGTTTTACACCACAGCAGATTGTTTCTTTCTGGGCGGGTCTGCTGTTGGTGGCAGTTTGGGAACCATGTGAAGCAGAAAAAAACGCTTTTTTCCTTAAGCATAAGAGAGAGACTTTTCAATAACTGCAACACTGACTAAAATGCCATTTTCTGTTATCCTTTGTGTGAGTTGGGTAAAAGGAGAGAAGTGCTGGGAGGGGGGGGTTGCTTTAATTTCTTGTTATTTCTTTTTAGTTTTAATTCTATTAGTAATAAAACTCTTTCTTTGTACCACAACTGTGTAAGTTTGAACCTGTTTTGCTTTCTCCTAATTCCTATCTCACAGAAGGAAAATAAGTAAGTAATGGATATTTATGAAAAGTGCCTATGCCAGGCTATATAGAAACAGTGAGAGGCTTTCAGAGACTTGTGGTAAAGAAAGCCTTTGTGTTCAGGCCAAAGTAACTCATCCTTAAAAAGATTAATAACCCCATGTGATGTCTCATGTTTTGCAGTGGGAAGGAACTGTGAGATTTTTCATGGGAGAGATGTTTTACACCACAGCAGATTGTTTCTTTCTGGGCGGGTCTGCTGTTGGTGGCAGTTTGGGAACCATGTGAAGCAGAAAAAAACGCTTTTTTCCTTAAGCATAAGAGAGAGACTTTTCAATAACTGCAACACTGACTAAAATGCCATTTTCTGTTATCCTTTGTGTGAGTTGGGTAAAAGGAGAGAAGTGCTGGAAGGGGAGGGGGGGGTTGCTTTAATTTCTTGTTATTTCTTTTTAGTTTTAATTCTATTAGTAATAAAACTCTTTCTTTGTACCACAACTGTGTAAGTTTGAACCTGTTTTGCTTTCTCCTAATTCCTATCTCACAGAAGGAAAATAAGTAAGTAATGGATATTTTTAACCAAACCACTACACTTGCCCAGCTTAAAAACTACCAAAGCTAGGGTTTACCAGCCTTTAGCCCTTTTTCCTCCAGAGCAACCACTGTGAAACTTTTAATGCATTTTTTGCATCCTTCCCCAAGGCTTTTCATTAGGCAGCAGACAAACATTCTTCTCCAAAGCAATGGAGCTGCAACATTTCCAGCTACTCACCGTATTTTAATTGACAGATTTCCATAGCTTATAAGAATCTTCATTAAACCTGTCTGATCTTCTGCTGTCTATATAAAGCAAACCCTATCCATTGCATTACTATTCTTTTGCTGCCTATTTTTCATTCTTTGGGTATGTCTAATTACTTCCCTGTTTATTCTGTCCATCTAACTTTGTGGTATTAGTTTCATTTAACGTAAACCATTGTCTGAAAGACATTTATAGGCAGCTGGGACAAAAAAATCTTCACACTTCCTGCTGCTCTCCATGACATAAATTCTACAGGTTTCTTCACTTCCATCACAACCTTGGTGTCAGAATTGATTCTAAGTTTTCTCCTGCTGTGGCTAGTCTGCTTCTGTGCTATTCTCTGTATTACCGCTCTAGTTTCTGACAACATTTTCTTCAATAACTTTGTGTCCTCTAATCTGAGGAGACTGAGCCTTCCCCTGGTTTTTTCAAATCCCAGCTCCCCACTGCTGTTTATGGATTTTCCTTTACACAAATTCCTCTTCAGAAGTTTTAATTCCTTTCTTGCTCATCTTGGAATATGGTCCAGAGTTAGAGAGAAAGCGGTTTAGAAATTGCTTCAGCAGAAGTTTTTTCCACTGAAAAAACATAGTTAATATAAAAACAATTTCTAACTGCAATAAGTTAGTGCCACAACAAAACTTTCATCAACAAAAGGTCCTGTGAATCCAGCACAGAATTTGTTTGAAACTAGCAGCACAGAGGACCTCAATGTGGCCAGTTATTCCACAGAAAAAAACCTGCGCACATTCCTGCATTTTTTGATTTTTTTGAACTTAAAATTTGGTGTATACATAATAGTCACTCCATACCCATCCAGCCAAATCAACCTTGTTTCTTTCTTGGTTTTTTGGTGGTTTTGTTGTTATTTGTTTGTTTTTTGCTTTGTTTTGTTGGGTTTTGGTTTTTGGGGGGCTTTGTGAATATCCCTTGAAATTTGCTCTATCCAGTTTGGCAGATCAGTGGTCTCACTTTTCTTCCAATACCAAGCAGCAGCAGTGGTGCAAGGGTACTCTCCTGTTTAGTGACCCTCTGAATTTCTCTGCCTATTAATTTTTCACCTTAGCTCAGACCTTACTGAAACACCTTTCACTCCCTTTCTTGTAGTTCTGTCTTCCTCAGTACCTTGTTACTTATTTTGTAACTTAATGAAGAGTTTTGCTGTAACAGATATGGTTCTAAAGACAGGTTAATTGTATTCCCTTTCAGCAGGGCAATATTCCTATCATGATAGAAACAGCGCATTGAGACAAATTTGAATTTTTTCTCTGCCTCACTATAAACACTTTCACTACAGTAAATACAAATTCCACTGCATGCAGACTGTAGGAAAATACACAACACAAATGAGTACATCTAACTTTCAGGGAGATTCCAGCATGGCTCTGGCTTTGGCAAGTGAAAGATTGCAGGCACTACATCTTATTACATGGGTGGTCGAGTTATTGAACTTTATTGACAAAGGGCTGGATTTTCCAGCAAGACAGAGCTTCATTAAAATTCTGCAGAGACTGAAAATTCAATAATCTCTCTCACAAAGCACTGCATGAGTAGGGCTGATTAGGCAATTTCTCTCTCATTCCATTTCTTTTGCTAAAAGCGTTGTTACTTCTTGTTGGTACAAAAAGACAATCATTAAATGAGCATTCGCTATACTTGATTAAGCAGAAAGTTTTAAAGGTGCATTGGCTCTCTTTCTCTAGAATTAATTGAGGCCTTAAAAAAGTTGCAATAACAACACTACCACCACTTAATCTTTCTAAGGTGAATTGTTTAAAATTTGGATCTGATTAATCCATTTGTGGCTCTTTGTGGCTTTCAGTTCTCTGTTTTCGTAGTTACTTGTACATTTGCAGCCAGGACTGCTGGGTACTGGGAAGAGTGTGTGAATTATTCTCTACTTAATTTCTTTCCTTGTGAATCACAACTTATTTGCTCTCATTGGGTTTCAGATTAAGAGAGCCCTTAAGAATAGAATGGTAGGACCAGACTGAAGGTCAGCTACCTGATTATCTCTTTTTTGGCAGTGGCTACCAGTTGTTAGGAAGGGAAGTAGCATAGCAAGATTACTGTGATACTTCCTTTGGGAAAGGCATGGGCTTCAGCAATCCATAGTTTAGGGAATTCTTGACACAGAGGTTGTATCCTCATATTTAGTAATTGTTAATGGATTTATCTTCTGTGACTTTTTTTTGCTCAAGTGCCCCACCACTACCCCTCCCTTGTACAACATGATAGTGCCCTGCTGCTTGCAGGAATGTTTTCCAGTAGGCAAAGCCAGTTTAGAAACTAGGAGACCTTATACATCTGCTCTTAGGAGTCTGTTCACAGTAATAACAGAAGCAATTTCCTCTCTTTGTTGTTTGGTGGGTTTTTTGTTGTGGTTTTTCTCTCTTTTTTGGTTTTGGTTTGGGGTTTTTGTTGTGAATTGATAGGGGGATATGTTAGAATTTCATTTATGCAAAGAAAGATGATGAAAAAGACTCAAACCCTACAGGATGGGAACCCAGAAAAAGAATTAGAGGACTTGTATTCCTGATGATTCCACTTATCTTCTCTGGTCTTGATCAGTCCTGTATTACTGATTGTGCTTTCTCCTAAAACCCAAAATAGGGTGTCTAGTGCCACAGACAATGTCAGTATGTGCTTGCTCAATAACATTAGTTGTATAACCTAGTTTGGTCCTCAAAATTAAGGTGAGGAAGCCGCTGCTGTAATTCAATATCTTCTGCTAAGATGTTTTTGGAACACAGACCAATCCACTCTGACCCTGACTGTATTAGGAAAAAAAACCAAACAAAACCAAATACCACAGTCTTGATTCTGGTTGTATTCATTCTCTGCTCAGCTGAACTCCCATTAACCTTTGTGAAATTTTGTCTAAGTTAGCACTGAGAAAACCAAAATAAATAGTCTTCTGAATACGGTCCAGTATTGGTGCAGGTATGTAAAACTGTGCATTGAAACATGAATGCAAAGCTTAGGTATTGCAGTGCCTCTCACCCTTTGATCACTGTGCCATTTCTGATGAACTGTTTTATATTTATCTTGATAATTTTTTTCAATTAAGGGCACCCAAAAAATATTTTGGAACTCAGTGTAGAGAACAGACGTCTAGCCTGAGATGTCTGGGTACCAGACGAGAGAGTAAGAAGCACCATGTGGCAGCAGGACCCAGCAACATGCCAGCAGAAACTCAACACACGTGGGAGACCTGTCCTGCAGAGAGAAGCAGTAGAGCAGAAAGGCTTAACTAATGCTTCCACACTTAATTCCTGAAGATACCGTTCTTCAGATTAAAATTTTGGACACAGTTATTGTCAAATCTGAATGTGGCACACAGACTTCCACCAGTTCTACCATCTTCATATGCTTGTGCATTCTACAGCCTGGAAAAGCAAGTTTTCAAGAAGCAACTTCTCTTTGTTAATGGCTTGTGAGATACTCCAGTGCAGGACTAGACAGCTGTCTTCATATGGATATCCTTTCTAAAATGCTGTTCAACACAACTGCATTACCTCAAAGCTCTTTTGCATGTTTTTCTATCTTGCTGTTTCTCTGAGCAGACTTTTGAAAGAGACTTGCTGGCAGTGCTCACATGTCTGCACGAGGGGGCAGGAGAGGCTCACAGTTTCGGCTGCAAAAGCTGTGACGAGAGAGTAAAAGTGACTTTAGCACTGCAGGTCCCTCTGGTTCTTTGCCCTTCTCCTCTCCTTGAAGACAGCCCTTGCTGCAAGGCTATTTCATAGTAGTGGCTGGAAAATAAATATGGCTTGCAACAAAACTTGTGTCAACAAAGGTCTGCAGATTTGTCTCAAATATACACAAGCGTCTGAGATTGTTAGTAGGAAAAGGCCATTTTTTCATAGCAATTTCCATTCCTATAATTACTTTGAAATAAATACCAGTCAGAACTGCAGTTAAAAGACAGATCAGAACATTCCCTTCTCTTATGTCTTTTTTCTGACCATAATTAAGAGACTGTGCTTTAAAATCAGGAAACACAAACACCATGGCCTGGGAGATGTGAGGAATAGGGTTGCAGGAGAAATTAGTAGGATGCCTCACTGCAGTCACAAAGTAGTCCAGCAAAGTGGAGCAGAGCTTGAGTGAGCCAAGCCATGATGCCATGTAAATCAACATCATTCTCTTGATGCAGTAATACACAATTTACACCTAATAAAGAGGGGTTCACATTCTTCTGTGGGGAAAAAAAAAGTGCTGAGAAGAAAAAGCTCTTGTTCATATGTTTACCAAATCCAACTATTTGCTACAGTAATAACCACTAAAATTTGTTTTGGACTACTAACCTTTAGTCTTCTCATCTCCCATACATTTTTGAAAAAAATAAGTGTACAAACAAGAACCATGAGAGTGTTTGATAGGTCTGAAGCTGAAACCAACTATTTTTTCTGGAAAATAAATAATTTAGCCTTGCAATACTTTTAGAAGGCAGAGGGCTATTCTTTTCCTGTAAAGAGACTAAAAGAAGGTCTCATGAAGGTGGTGACTTGACATGGGGTCTATAAGAAAACAGAGTAAATGGGGAATTTCTTGTTACTCAGGGTCTACTCAGGTTCCATCACAAGTGCTGCAGTTGTCACCTTCCCTCATCTGCACAATAATCCTCAGAGTCTCAGTCCTGCTGCACTATCCTACATAGGGAAGCATGACATGGATCAGGGTAGATCATTAAGTTCTGAAAATACAGGTGGTACTACTGGGGCAAGAGGTATGGAAAATGTTGACCTTGCATGAAGTGGCTGCACTTGTCTAACTCCTGATGGAGAGAGAGTCCACCCCTCTGCCACAGCTGTGGACTACTTCTATACTTTCCTGTGCACCCATTGCAATGCTTGTATAACTTGTGAGCTGACTCAACTCCCTAAACTAGCTAATAATAAAGTTAATAAAGTACCAAGCTCACCTCTTGTAAAAAGAAATGAGATGTCAGGCCAGCTTCAGTGTCCTAGAAAATCTCACCTTAGTGTGCCTAGAAAGTACATCAAGGTCAATTCACCAGATCGACTCTACTGGGAATGCTGCTACACCTTCGCAGGTCAGGAGACCCATGAAGAAAGCATTAAGGTTGAAGTCACCATAGACAACTGGTCAGATATGCCATAACTGAAGGAGGCAGTTTAGCTCCAGTTTCCTATTAACTTTCTGCATCTATAGCAATCACTCTGGCAGAGGCTTCTGGTCTAGTATTTAGTTCTGGGACTGCTGGTCCTCTTTAACTACTTCTTCTCCATCAGTGGGCTTATTTGTTCCAGTGACTAACTTGACACTATTCCTGTCAGGTATTCCCTTCAAGGCCATCTCTTTCTTCTATTTCTCTGCCAAACAAGTGCTTTATTTCAAATCCTTCAACAGAGTGCCTCAGGGCCAAAGGGTCCCATCCTCATTCCACAATCCTACAGTAGTAGTTAGTAACGTAGGACTGCTACATGTGGGTATGGCTATTCTGATTCTGCATTTTAAGGACTTAGGTGAGAACCTACCTGATTTTAAGCACCCAAACAATGCTCCCTGATTTACATAGGCTCATAAGGTGACTTAAAATTAAGAATGTGTCTAAAGTACCTTGATAAATCAAACTACTGAGTGACACTGCCTGCAAGGGACACAACAATAAAAAAATCCAGCTGCTGGCACCAAGGAAGCCTTCTTCATGCTGGGTGGCCAAGACTACATTTTCAAAGCAGGGAGATGAAGGCTAAAATTGAGGCTTCCCATGAGTGTTCAAATCCAAGCCTTACGCAAAAGTGTTAAAAGCAATGAGAAGCCTTGCATTGACTTTAAAACTTTTTGAATAAGGCTGTTACACAGCAAATATTGCAGATAAGGCCACCACAGATTGGCATTCAGACAATAGAGGCAGATATCAGGTAAAATCAACCACTTTGGTGCAAACACACCATTACTGAATAATTGTGCCCTTGATCTGATCCTTAACATAGCCTGCAACGTGCTGCATCCTGGGTACATCATAATTACTTGACTTGGAAATCTCTTTGTATTCCACCAATTCAACCATGCAAAAGAACAGATTTTCATAGTGCAGAAATCAGTCATTGCATAAGTTTGTTGGTTTTATTATTTAAGGCAAGGGTTCTGTTTTTGGCTACATTTTCCTGCAGGAAAATTGTATTCAATGGCAATTGCAAGTCAGAATTGCTCACTGCTGAGACAGAGGTGAAACAGCAATAGTTAAATGCTTCCTTCCTGTGATGGTATTAGCATGACTGCTAGGAAATATGTGCATGAAAATGCCAGAGAAAGTGATTTGTCTGTGACAGAAGCTGTTTTAAGAAGAGAGAAAATGAAAACCACAACCACACTAAAATAAAGCCTCTTTTAATGAGCTTCGGATGCCTTCTGGAAAATTGAGAAGAGATTTTAATGCATAAATTGTTCTTCTGGTATATCATTATATTTTCTGTTGGAAGGTTTTGTTGGGTTTCTTTGTTGTTTGGATTTTTTTAATTACCAAATATATACTTTTTTTTTTTATTTAACTGAGAACAAGACTTCTGTTGTTAGAAACAGAAAGCAGGAAGAACCAACTTGCTCTAGTCATCAGAAGAACCAGTGTGAGAGATGTTTACCTGAACCTAACCTAAATTCCTGAGGATACCCACCAGTATTTCCTGGAGGATGGATTGGTAATCAATTTAGCTTTATGTTCCTGAGCATGAGTCATTGAATATCATAGTGATCAAGTGTCTGTGTCATCCCTAAGGTGAAAGTAAAAAGAGGAGAGGATATAGAAAAAAAAATCTAATATGCCTTTGCAGACCCTTCTTATGGGCACAAAAAAAGAGCAAAATTACACCTCTTGAGGGTGTGATGGTTTTCAGTCTGTTTGATTGTGGCAACCCAGCTGCATGCCGGTCTATTGCTCTCCTGTTGAATTCTCCTTTGTCATATTGCCTGCTCAGAAGAACTGACATATTTATGCCCTTTTATGTCTTATCTGTTCCTTAATCTATCTCATTTTATGCCACTAGAGACATTAGTGGGGTCCCATTACTGCTATACCAATTGAAAAATCAGCACTCTTACCCTTCACTCTAACACTCAAAGTGTAACCCTGTCATTGAGGAAGTAATCTGAACTTGTTAACTAACATCTGATAGCTTCTCACTCATTTTTTTTTCAGGAAGTTGTATGAATTTATAGTTCTTGCCTTCAAAATGAAAGGAACAAGTAAATAATTGAAAATTATGAACAATTTCAAGGTACAAGCACTGTACTATTCAACCACACTGTATTTCTATTTGCTTTCCAGTGAATCTGTGCACACTCACTGAGGCTCAAGAATTGCAGAAAGTTTTCCCATATGAGAGTTATTTATGGCATCATTGCAGGCAAAAGGTCTATACTCATCTTTAACACTTCCTGAATGAGTAATCTAGGTATGAAACAAGGATTGTTGAAGGCTCCTCCTTCAAACAAGTGTTATTAAAAAAAGCAGCTTTTATCTGAAGCATACAGGCCAGGCATTTATCTGCCCAGAAGCAGTTTCAGAAGCTGAATCTCCATTTCAAAATGCCACCTCTGAGATCGCTCTCTAAATCCAGGCAATATAGAGAGGTGTCATCACATTGCCAGTTGGCTGGATCAGACTCTCTCATCCCCTCCATTCAGTGTGACTGCTATTCTTAGACACCTAAATTCATTACATTATGATCCAAAGTCAGCCCTGTAAATTCATGTGCTGTAACCAAGCTTTTGAACTGGGGACGAGGGAAGGAATTCCTCTACTGAAAATCATGATGCCTAAATCCTGGTCTGGAACTGATCCTAACAAAGTAAGGCCTCAAATTCCCATCTTAAAGAGGAGTTTTTTCACACTTGATGACTGTTGAGCTTGATATTTTCTCAGCTCTGGCTGGTCATTAACATGCGGGCTCTATGAAAAGCATTTATTCTTTATTTTCCTTAAGTCCAACTGCCCAGTTACACCTCAAGTTTCCCTTTGCTCCTTCCCTCTGCTTATTCCACACAGTGGATTTCCAGGGTAGGAAGGAACATGCAGCACTGCTGTCTGCTGCATAAACAACATAGAGGATAGGAAGAGGAGATCCAAGAGAAACATCTTACCTATGCAGATGGTATGTCACCAGCTTTTCTTTTTTTTTCTTAAAAAAAGAAGGGTCTTCAATAATCAATTGTCTTAGGAGAGGCATCTGAAAGCATTTTGTCTGGCATAAGAGAGATGTTCATAGGTTGCATGCAGTGTCAGATTTAAGTTTATTTTATTACTTCAGCTTGTGGCTGTCACAAGTCAAAATAATTTGTAGTGGGGATCCTAGAGAGAGCAGAGTCAATGCACTCCTTGCCCATTTACAAACTTCATCTGCCTCATGGTGAGAAGACCATAGTGCATCTTTACTAGACAGTTTTGAATCATGTTTCATCTACCCTTCATATCTTGCCTTTAAAGCCTGCTCAGCAATCTGAAGGACCTATCCCATACAGGCTTTTGACTACACATTGGACCAGCAATTCATGTAATTGAAACCCTCCTGTAATTAAATGCTCTGTTTTTCTCTTAGCTGTGTCAGACCCAGAAGTGTCACTGAGATTCAGATCCTTCATCTGCTACCCTTTTGCACAGGCTCTCTGAGGCCAATCCATATCCGCTCTTCTGACAATCAGGCCTGTGACAATCCCTCTTCACAGGACGGAAGAGAAGTGTCTTGAGGTTTCAAGCTACTATTTTCTCCCACTGCATGGTCAGTCTTTAGGCTCCATTTCTAATTTGATTGCCAACAAGATCATCTCTAAACGGGCTGAAGAGAAAAAGTCTTATGGAGGAGACTGGAAGACCTGGTTATTCAGCATCTGCCCCATCTTTGCTGCTGTCTCTCTCTGTACCTCCATCTCTTTCTGCCTTACTTCTTTTCTTTTGTCACACATTTGTCCAGCAAAGAAGGAGGGCATTTGTCAGGTGGATGCCTAGTTTGTATTCTTGTCTTCTCTTCTAGGTGCTACCACACTCTTAACCATTAATGTGTAGTAGTGAAACAAATCTGCAGTTTCACAAGCTCATCTCACCAAGTAGTAAGTAGCTCAGTCTTTAACTCCCTTGGCTGTTACTAAACTTTTCTGGGCATCAGTGAGAAAGATACAAGAAAAGTCCTTGGGAATAGAAAATATCTGGTCATAATTATAACACAGATGCCTAACCTGTCACATGAGAGTTCAAAGCCAAGACTAAATGTTTGAACCCACTCCTGAAAAAATGACCCAAGCTTACAAAGAAACTACAAAATCTCTACTACAATATTAACTACAAAATCAGTGGACCATGATAAGAAACAGAAGCTAAAGAATAAATTCAAAGAAAAGTGCACATCTCACTCCCCCTGAGTTGCTTTCCTTTTGCTTCTGTCTGTCTGCATCAGTTAATGACTGCTCAAGAGCTTATCCCTCCAGCTGCCAAGATATCTCAAACTCAGAATCATTTTTTGCCTATAGCTGGCCAGTGGATCTCCAGAAGGATGGAAATCATCACAAATTTCAATCACGTGCAACTTGAAAGTGGTATCCTGTCTCAGCAGGATTATACCAGTTGCTCATTCATGTGGTAGTGTTTTTCTCATCCTTTCTGAGTGCTAGGAATTGGAGAGGGGCAAGAGACCGCAATGCCATAAAGTCCACAGGAAATGGTAACAAAAGCTGTTGCCTTCCATCCAGAAGGCTAACATATGTCAGTGATGGGTCTAGTGATCCTTACATGCATAGCAAAAAATCCTCTCTGCACTGCAGCAAGTAAAAGTGGCTGCATTTACAAAGAGGGCTTCTCATAAGATAAAAAAATGAGAATTAAATTCCTTCCATGCAAGGTTGTTGTGCACCATTACTAGTTCCACAGATGCATAGCAACTGCTAAATCCATGCAGGGTCTGATGCACCAGCTGTATCTGCACAGCGATCTTGGCCCAAGCCCAGCTTCTGTTACGTGTGGGTGCCAACAATGCACCCACACTGCTCACTCGCCATAGCCTCATCCCTACAAGCTCTAACAGGAGAGTTGCGGGAAGTTTACCTCACAGGTAATAGGTGTTAACACCCTCCTCACATAAAGAAGGGCACAGGGCTTTGGGACTAGCTGTTTGTGTATTTACACTCTGGTTCATCAACCCTAGTACTTAATTGCTTTTCCCAAATTAAAGCAGAGAAGAGAGACAAGTTCAGTTAATGAATAAACTGTTCCCATTGTTAATTAATCGGTGGCAGAATAATGATTCAGAATCAGAGCTGCTCTGTTCTAGCCATACCCAAAAGGAGATCAGCTCACCTCCTCCCAAACACTTGAGAAAGGCAGCATTCAGAGGTTGCCTAGCGAGTGAGCCAACGCAGGCTGTGCTACAGAGTGCGCTGCCACAAACGTCGTCTTGACGCACTCCCACTTCAGCTCCCTCGTCACCAGTTCTGGGTATGTGACTCTGCAAAAAACAAGCATTTCCCAGGTAATCAGGGCCTTAAACAGCTAGGACTATGTTTTGCCCCACATCCTGGCACACAACTCAGATGGCTGAAAGCTTGTGTGCAGTGTTCCTGGTGTGACATGCGTAATAAGCAAGTTGCTACCACCACTACCATCCACGCTTGTCACACTCTTCAAATGGTCTCAATGTTTAGCTTCATTTATTGGAGCCATTAGAGTAGCCCCAGTACCTAATGCTGGACACATTCAGGGGTTCCCTTTAAAGCTGTTGCACTGTGATTATGCTCTACAAAGAATTAGATAGAAACCTTTTCCAGATGCAATTATATCAGACCTGAGACTATCTGGATAATAAGTAGTGAAGAGCAGCCAGGCAAATTGCCAGGCAGAAGCAGAAAACATGTCACCAGCGGAGAGGAACAGCTCACCCTCATCACAGACAAACTGAGATGGCATCTGCTGTAGGTCTGCCAACTGCTCACATTTCCCTGCCTTGATTTCACCTGTGGCAGCACAGGCAGGGGAGCTGGCTTTGCACGTGGTCAGGACATTTAGCTTTGTTTGAGTACTCGGCAGTCCATTGACCTGGCATTTTACAACGAACTCAAAGCACATTTATCCAGAACACTGGGAGACTGGGGGCTGGAAGGCTATTCCAGGAGCTGAACTGACAGAAGTTGATGTCCTCATCGTTTATGGCTTAATCAGTTTAATCATTGTGTCACCAGGGCATTACAAAAATATCACTAGCTTCCAGACTGATCAATACTTTTATAAGGTTTTTGTACATTGACCTTTTAATACACAGCTGACTGTGAAATCTGCCCTGATGGAAGAAAATGGCACTTTATCGCATTAAAAAAAAAAAAAAATTGGCATGGTATTACTACACTCCACAGAGACTAGCTAAACTAAAGAAGTAAGCTCATAACAAGTGTACTAATTAGAGGATGAAGGGAGTGGATATGAAGTCAGAAAAAACAGGAAATCAAATTTCCAGGGATATTTGCAAGGCTGTAGGTACTTCCTGTGTGCAGTGAGACAGTGCTGAAACATACACAAAAGCAAGGACCTTCTTTCCACGGGCTTCAGCAGACTGTTCAAATTTAAGTACTGTGAAGAACAGCATGTGAGGAAACAAGGAAATTTGAGGGAGAGATGAACAAAATGGTTATTCAAGGAAAGAATGAGTGAGGAAAACCTTGTCACATGACCCAGCCAGTGGATGCTAAAGAAATTAAGGGCAGGGGTGATATGGGAGAACAAATTAATTTTGGAACTCCGTGGTCTGGGGACCAGGTGCACAGTGACAGAGTTAAAGGCCTGGGACACAAGTGGATTAGACAGTAGTTTCTAAAGTAGCAACAGCAGGAAGTTTATGCAGGAAATAAGTAGCAGACAACCTCTTCAGAGACAAATATCCTGTTTTCCTACAAACTTTCCTAGTTAAGAAAAAGAAAGAATCCAAATAAATCCCATATAACGAAGTCATCAGATTATTTTTTTTTACTTTTTAAGTAAACGAAGTGTTCTTTTAAGTTCTGTGAGAGGCATTAGTGGGTTTTAAAATAAGAAAAATTAACACCACATTTCCCACAACTGAGCTTGCACACCACAAGAGTTTTACTGCCCGCTCTGGTTTCCTTTGTTTTGTTAGTTGTGCTCCACATCAGAAACAATGAAAGCTTTTTTGTTGTTGTTGTTAAGAAACATCTTTCAAATTGAGCTGTAAACCACTCCTGATGTATGTGAGCATGGATGTGTGGGGGTGTGTGAACAAACTTGTTTGTGACAGAGGAAGAGTGGATACATGTGTAGTAGGGGAAAAACGAGAGCTGAGAAAGAAAAATCCAGTCTAGAGTGGAATTAAGCAGTAAAAAACGAGTTGTGAAACAGGATTATAACAAGATGAGGTTATTTTTGTAATTTTAGGCCAGTTGGGGAAGTGGGAAACCTAGAAATTCTCTCAGTTAATAATTGCAAGGCAATTCAGAGTTCATTAAATGCCCTTGGTTGTTTGGCTGTTTGTTTTAAATCTCCCAGCAACAAGGGGAAGAAGATTTGCAAAAAACTATGGGTGGAAAATGCTCCATGTGGTTAAAAAAAAAAAAAAAAGAAAAAGAAAAGGAGAAAAAAACTCTATCCATATGAATAAAATCTCTCTCTGTGCTGGGCTTCTTTTTACAAGCTTTGCTCTTGTAGGTTTCTATATTGTAACAGCTGGGCTGCATTTTTTCCCCATTCATTCTTAAGCAAAAACCCAGGGATTTTAGTGGGACCTGGTGCAGATTACAACAGCTCAGGGTAACTAATCAACTGCTGCTGGGTCAGAAAGAAAAGATCCACTGCTGAGAAATAGCAAGAATTGTTCCCCTCTTTCAACTAAAGTGGTGCTGAATACTGCTTCCTTCTGGCAGTTTCTGTGCTACACATTTTTCTTTTAAAATCTTATTTACTTTTCCAGCAGTGATTTAGGCAGTTACTTAAGGTCCTGCAGCTAAATCAAATATTTAATTTTCATCTAGTGTCAGTGAAAGATAACAGAGCTCGGCAGGTACTCAGCATGAACAAATTGAGATTTCGATTACTACAAGTACTTCTATGTTCTCAGATAGCCACAGATACAGTTCGTCCAGACAATGGGCTGTTAGTAGGAGAGACATTCTCCCTAAGAACCGTTTTGTCCTTGCTCCTTTCCCAAGGCTGCCAACAGAGCTAAGTGGTTCCTTGAGAAGCACACACTTGACTCCCCTGGGCTGAATCCCACCACATCATGCAGCTGGCATTTGAGAGCAATCTGCCCTCACTGCTGGGGCAGCACAGCGCTGAAATATTCACCTACAGGTTAAGCAGTCAGCATTCCATTTCCAGTCCTGCAAAACCATCCAATTACTCACCATGCAATTACTTGGTAGTCAGTAAATAAAATTCACATGATCAGAAAAATACTGCTTTGTTAGGGAAAGGAGGAACAGGATAAATAGAAAATTAGGGGGTTCTTTTCCAGTAGAGAAAAATATTAGTTTCAAAATTTGTATCCATATTTCTTCTCCAGTTCAGGGATGTTTGTCTGGATCCATTTCTAGCCTTAAAATGCAAGGATGACTTACCATCTTTAAAAAGCCTCACATTTGGGCAATGTGTCTTAAGTCCTTTTCAACTAATTCAGCCTGCAGATTCCAGAAGCTGGGCCACCTCGGATTAACTCCATGTGCTGTTAGCAACTGGCAGTGTGTAAGGGAATTGAAGTATTATACAAAACCCTGGTAATGGCTGAATTCTGCCTGTTAGCTTTAATAACTTTAAAAAAATAAAATTACTCAAGCCTAGCAAATCTGTTGACACTCCAAAGCTGGAAAGGACCCAAATTTGCCTTTTCCTTAGTGCTTAAAGGAAGTATTCAAAGACAACTGAAATAAAATTTTTTTTAAAAAATTAGCACACTAATACTGGAGCTAACTTTAATTCTATTGCCCACACTAGATACAATGCAGAAAAGTCAAACCCTCATTGCTGTAAAAGATACATCAGGTTTACACAGGAAAACCAAGTGGTATGTTCAGCTTTGTAATATAATGACCTATGAGTGCTTTCAACACGGCAGGGGGAGAAGTGGTGATGCCACTTTCATTCAGGTTCATCTAGCTTTGGAGATCTGAAAATCTAGTTTAAGCTCAGATGGCTGTAACATTACTTGGAAACATTGAGTAGAGAGAGTGAAAGAAAAGTTTTATAAGGATGTGTTCCTAGGAAATCCCACCTATTTACATGGGAAAGTGCTTGCAGTGATCTGATAAAGCAAGAGAACTGGGCTCCAGAACTTTTGTTCAGAACAAGTATGTAGGCCATGTAGACCACTTCCCCGGCTCAGTAGGTTGCCCCCCAGTCCCCTTTCAGTGCAGTGATAAGTGCTTTAAAATACATGTAGGCAGATTCTTTAGATATAGTCTACAGAGATATAGGTACATTTGTGGTGTATTTCTATTCTAATGTTGACTGTCCTAAAGAGCTAGGATTATGCAACTGTACTTAACAACTCAGCTGAATGCATTTTAATTCCAGGATTTTTCTTATGATGACCATCTCAGTTTTCCTTTGCTTATATTTATCCTGCCTACAATCCTAAATATTTCCTTTCCCCAATCCCTCTCTTCTTGGTATTCATGTCACACAATTATTTTAGACTGTTAACATCTTTCTATTTCAGCATCCCAAAATTAAACCAGATTTAGAATCTTCTCCCATAAATCAAACACAACATGAACAACTAATACATTTCTTAAAGGTGGCTGCTCTCACAGAGCTGGACTTGAGAGGCTGACAAACTCACAGCCTAGGACTTCACAAACTAGGTCAAGCAACTGTAATTTCAGCTGTGCATTTCCTGCCTATTTTCCCCACATGAAAACATACATTAATAAACTGATGCTGAGAAACTCCAAAGAGCAAAACACAGAGTTTAGCCAGCTAAAGAAAAGGCAGAACCTCAATTTGAGCACACAAATCTGAAAATGTTTTTACCCTTTGATTTCTTATACTTTTTTTTGTTTTGATAACAGAGGGAGAAGAAATCCCTCAGATGCATGATACTATAGAAATTTGCTTCTCTGAAAGTGTGAAAGCACTATATCATAAGGGGAAGGCAGGAGATGTCTTTGCAGGTTCCAACCTACTATTTCATATTTATCATGTAGACTCCTTGGATTAAGAAGCTGGCATGTCTCGAACATATCCTACTTGCTTGAGTGCCATGGTATTTGAAAGAAACATTCAGTGCTTCATGCTTCTTCTGTATTACAATAGCATTAGCTACAAACCATGCATGGAGACCCATTACTTTGACTCAGAGATATTTGGCTCTCCAGGCTAAACAACCACTAACTGTCTCAGAACAAGGACAGAAATTAAATGCACAGCTGACTCTTTACTACTAAAGGCTGGAAAACAGCATGTCCACCCTTGAGCTTTCAAGGAGGTCTATGGGAAGATAGTGTGCAGGAATAAAGGAAAGGCATGGGAATTACCTCGCAAGACAGTATGATCCTCTAGTTGCTCAGGAATTAAGAGGTGAGATGTAATTAATCACTACAACTAATTCATTGTTTAACCTTGAAAAAATCCCTAGTGATTGATTCTGTGCTCAGGTTTTCCTGCACACATATTCAGAATATAAGGCAAAGTAAGACTCACCCAGATTTTTAAAGGCCTTTAGGAACTCTCAAAGCTAAAAACCAGACTATCTCTGAGAGTACTCCACTTTTTAGGAGGTAAAGCACTAATTTAACTATAGCCACATTACTAAGTCTCCTCACACATAATTTCCAAGCTTAAGTACCAGTTGCAAAGAAGTCATACCCCAGATATGAGAGCCCTTTCTCACTACCTCATTGTTCCTTCACAGCACAACTGTTGCAATAACCCTGAGGACAAAGCCAGGAAGTCTGTGATACACCCCAGGCCATGACCATCACAGCTTTCAGCTGAAAAATTTTGAGGGCAGTCAGCCTGAAGCAAGGGACGATAAGTGACTGTCATCTTTGTTGTGGGATATTTGCTTGAATGCCAAATACTGTTTTAAAGATTGTTACTGTAGCTCCCTTGACAGTGCAGAACTGATCATCAGCACTGAAAGTACAAACATATTTGAGCTAAAAAAAAATGTTCTCCTACAGAATGCAGTAGAAATAGGCTAGGGGACAATGCATATGAAGGCAAGTAAAAGCTCCTATCCTCTTTAAATTCCCTGGTCCCTGCCACCACATTGTCTGGAACTGAATTGGTATAAGCAATATGGTGTTTCCAATTTGAAAGAAACCATAAGCCCAAAAGATATTCACTACCACCCCCATTCCCTAAAGACTAGCACAAGTCTTTTTCAAGAGCACATACCTTACATTGTGTCCAGACCTTTATGTAAAAAAATACCAAAAAATAAAACCTCTTCTTATATGTCTCTCCAGAGGCAGCTCCACAGCCAAGCCCTCAACTGGAACCACTAGTATAGGAATCAGAGTCCTTTTGTGCCTGCTGTGTTGAGGCATTGTCAATTTATACCTGCCTCAGGTTTAATCTAGCAGTTAGAAATTATATGGTAAATTAAGGAAGGCAGGAGAATTCCCTCTCAAATAAGGCTATTATTAAATAAGAGAAAAACTGAGTGCTAAATGAACTAAGCATGTTATTTCTGCCCTCATAGAATGCCAAACAGACTAGGCATTGTAGAATTCTAGGGGTTTCATTTGCAAAGACATCTTAATGCCTTCCTTTCTCAACTTTGCTAATGCTGTGGTCGGTATTTTGCTGTGCAAATCCACTTTCTTTCAAAACTTTTCTTCTGTCTTGAAAACCATGACTGGCCCAGCCACAAGCAATAGTCAAAGATCAAGTCTTTTTCCAAAGCTGACCAGCATCAAGACTCATGCGTTCCTCTGTGGTGAACTGCACAGCTCTACCTGGTCTAAGAAAAACAACCCCATATCACTAGTATCTGAGGATGTCTCATTTGCTCCAACTAATGCATACATGTATCTTTTTACTTACCGAAACCAGCAGAAGACCGATCAGGTCTGGGTTAATACAAGCAGGTGCTTTTCATTGGCTAGGTATAAGCTCCACCTTATCTCTTCAGTAAAAAACCACCAGCCCATAACCATCCTGTCCTGAACAAGGAATTCAGTTTTATGGGGAGAGCTCAAAGGGAGGGCATTCACTGAATGACAACCCCAGGGGAAGGCAAGGATTTAGCAGGTCTGATGAGATTTCTACTTGTTCTGGGCTGCAGATTAGAAGAAATTTAAAGTAGGCCTGGCAGTGTATAAACAAGAAAAGGTACAGGTCCAGAGCCTGCTGCCATTCAAAGACAAGCAAGAAGCATTAGCCTGTATTAAGGAAGACAAGAATAAGCCTAGGGGTTTTTTCTTAATGCCTGACACCTGAAACTAAGGTTCTTCTTACATCATTTCCAAATATTTTTGATTTTGGCTTAGTGTCTGTTTGATGCAGCAATAAAGCAAAGCTCTCATATTTTGCATACTCAGAGAGCTCCCAAAACACTAATGGCAGAATCTCAGTCCCATTTATTCCAGTTCACAAAACTGGCAGGTCAGCCTCTTCTGGGAATCTGATCATTATTAAATTAGCTGTATGAGAGCTGAACTCATTAGAAATTCAGCCCCTTAACATAAAAAGAGCATGAGATGCCTTTTCATTTGTGGGTGTGCACATGTGTTTTAGGGTAAGGAGTAAAGGCTGGTAATGTTTGAACATGTGTCCAGAATTTAAACAAAAAAGAAAAGAAAATAAAAAAAGAAAAGAAAAAGCATTGTAAGGCAGTTTCACAAGAGTCAGTTAAAAACCAATGAAATCTGTCCGCCTTATAAACTGAGGGCCAACAAAACAAACAGCAGTACTTTGTTCCCTATAAGTGAACACTGGTTCTGACAGTACCATTTGTTTTTAAGCCATAGGCTACATGCTTGGTAGGTCTTCTCTTCACTGGCAAAGCTTTTTGATGCACTATTTATCCAAGTTTCGGTTAGGGTTATGCCAATTCCACTTGATCTGACCCTTTTTCCACACACAGCTCAGCACATGCCACCCAGGCAGCACTTGTCAGCAGTTGTCCTCTGACCACCTGCTACAGAAAGACAGCAAGAGCTAGTCCATGTCCGAGCTTCACATGAAAGCCCAGAGTGCAAGGACTGCAGTTGTAATAAGCAGGACTGAGTCCCTGCCTGGCATGAGCTGGTGAAATGCAAGGAAGAAAAAGGGATTTGCACAAACTAATACTTTGAAAGAGAGTGGGGAAATACCACTCCTCTTGTGCAAGCTTAACAGAAATTCAGCAGCGCTCAGGGCCACCGGGGCCCGCCTGGCAGCAGTCTCCAGACGTGTGTTAGAGGATCTCTAGTGCAATACCAATTCAGAGAGCACTGTTCCAACTGCTGGGCCCTGATCATCTGACATCCTGCAGCTGCCCAGTTATTCAGAGAAAAAGCCAAACCCAAACTCTTAGGAAAATGCCCATGGATCAGAATGCTGCTTAAACAACAAGGCCTACCTTTGCCTTTGGCATGAAAGGTAGAGATCCATAATTACATAAATGCATAGGGAAATGTCCAGGAAAAATGTCAGACCTGGAAGAACTAGAGTTGAAACAGAAGCTATATGACATTGCAAGAAATGAAGATTTATTTTTAAATAACAAAGTTCTCCAAAGGAACAGCTACATTTTCCTTGCTTCTCTGAGTAATATTAGTGGTGAAAAGATTCTCATCTTTTATGGAAATAAGTCAAAAAAGCTAAATTGTTATTGTAACTGTTACCAGTATCAACTAACATCCTGCAAGTAACTTCCAGAGCATAATAAGATATTCAGTGAGTATTTAGTATACAATGTTGTCTGAATTACCAGTTTCCTTCAAAGACCTACAGTGGCAACTTTAACACATATTTTTTCTTATTTTAAGCAGAGGATAGGCTCCCACAAAATGCCAGCTTGTATGCGTCCCAAGCAAAAAAATCTCAATTATATTTGCAAATATCTATTTACAAAAGACCAAGACAGAATGGTGGCTATTGATTTTCCTACCTGAGCTGTTCAAAATCCTACAACTACTCTAAGCCTTATTTATATGTAAGTGATTTTTAAAATAGATTTTGGACTAGTCAGTGTGGTCTAAGGTTTAAAGGAAAGAGCTGAGAAACAGGAAACGTGGGAGAATTGGGTTGGATGAAAGCCTGGATAAAGGCATGTGGTTTGTTTGCATGATTTTTAGTTAATAACAAGGGAGATTGGGTGTCTCAGAAAATTCAAAAAAGGGAAAGAAAGCTTTATCCAACAGAAAAAACCTCAAAACCAAAAACCTTCTTATGAAGGTAACTGAACTTGTGAATACTAGTGGAAAGTAGTTACGTGTCTCATCATTTAAAATTGGAATGGAGAAAGCCCTAGAAAATATTCTCCAGGGAACAACCTAGAATCAGAGAATCATAGAATGTTAAGGATTGTACAGGATTGCAGAGATCATCTAGTCCCAAACCCCCCCTGCCATGGGCAGGGACACCTCCACTAGATCAGGTTGGTCAAGGCTTCACCTAACAGCGCTGCCAGGGATGGGGCATCCACAGCCTCCCTGGGCAGCCTGTTTCAGTGCCTCATAGTAAAGATTTTCTTCCTAACACTAGCCTAAATCTCCCCTCTTTCAGTTTGCATCCGTTACTCCTTGTCCTACCACTACAGTTCCTGACAAAGAGTCTCTTTCCCGCTCTCTGTAGGCTCCCTTCGGATACTGGAATGCTGCTATGAGGTCTTCATACAAGCTTCTCTTTTCCAGGGTGAACAGCCCCAAATTCCTCAGCCTTTCTTGATAGGGAAAGTGTTCCAGTCCTCTTACCACCTTGGTGACGCTCCTCTGGCCTTGCTCCAACAGGTCCGTGTCCTTCCTATTGGAGGCACCAGAACTCTGTGCAGCACTCCAGGTGGGGTCTCAAGAGAGCAGAGTATTGGAGCAGAATCACCCCTGTCATCCTGCTGGGCACACCTCTTTTGATGCAGCTCAGAACTGGGTTGGCTTTCCAGGCTGTGAGCTGATGGCTCACATTGAGTTTTTCATCAACCATCACCCTGAAGCCTTTTTCCACAAGCCTGCTCTTAATCACTTCTCTGCCCAACCTGTAGGTTTGTCTGGGATTGCTGTGACCCAGTTGCAGGACCTTGCACTTTGCATTGTTGAACTTCATGAAGTCTGCATCTGCCCACCTCTCAAGCGTGTCAAGGTCCTTTTGGATGGAACCCCTTCCCTCCAACGTGTCAACTGCACCACTCACCTTGGTGCTGTCAGCAAACTTACTGAGGGTGCACTCAATCCCACCAGAGATATTGAACAGTACCAAACCCTGAGGGACACCGCTTGTCACTGGTCTCTACATGTACAATGAGCCATTGACCACAAGTCTTTGTGTGAGGCTATGCAGCCAGTTCTTCATCCACCGAGTGGAGACAGTGAAGTCCTGTGTCAGTTTGCAACACAATGCCTAGAAGGGCTGGGTCTGTCACTGCAGCAGTGTTGGAACAATATAAACAAAAATCTATCAGCTGAGTGTTCTTGTCCTTCCACTGATACCAACCAGTGACAAAAAAAAAAAGCTGTACAAAATCCTTTTAATGTATTATGGAAACAGTAAAAAACCATTCTTTTACTGTTTTCCCAAACCTGCTGGTCTGTGTTAGGTATGGGAGGTTTAACATGTTTTGTAATGGTTAACCTACTTAGGGCACGTTCAGATATTGTTCTCTGTGTGTGCGTGTGTGTGCACAAAGGTCTGATCTTTTGACAAATGCTTGGAGAGCTGCCCATTATTAAGGCAATGATTTTTTTTTTTAAAGGAGACACTCCAAAGATTCGGAAATAAGTCTGCAGGAATATGACATTCAATTATTTAAGGTAAAGAAAGGGCTAATTTTTGTAACATTCTACTGTTACACTGCTGATTCCAAGGCTATCTCTATTCTTTGGTCCTCTCTGATGCTTACCCTCCTCCTAATCTGCAGACCAACACAAGCTTGAAGGGGTTGAAGGCAAGAGCAAGGCAAGTAAAGCTATGACCTTTTGATGAGTGCTACCAATAAAGTTCATCTGTTTTCTGCTTTTTTCTTACCTTTTTTTCTGAATATTAGCTCTGTGCTCACATTTTTGTAATAACTTCCCAGTTTAAAAAAAATTAAAATAATTTTTTTTCTGTTTCCTAAATTAAGCACATATAAGTAAGTCAATCTTCAGTTGTACTTCTTACTTTCCTTGAGACTGGATTACCAGGTACTTATTAGGATTTATTTGCAACTTTAGGGATAAGGACAACAAGAATTTATTGCTTCTTTCCTGAGAAACTTGTGATTTAATCAATTATCATAGTTTTATATCACAGCAAGGCTTCTTTACCTGAGAATTATGAAGGTCAATAACACAACTTCACTACATGGAAAATATTATTTGGTATACTTGACATCTGCAGAAACTAAGCTAACATTTTAGCACTGAGAAAATAATTTACCAAACAGCCTTTCATTTTGAGTCTCTCATTGTGCAGGCTGTACAGGCATTAGAGGCTTCATCTTAGAGGTGAGAGTGCTAGCTCTGGAGTGAATCTGGTACCAGATGCTTAATTTAAATCCAATTCACCTAGTGCCTAAGTTCCAGGTATTTTCACATGATGAATTCAAGACTTTAAATTAAATTTAAAATTTTTTTAAATGTTAAGACAAACCTTTTTGTAAAAACAATAAAAATAATGAAATTGTTTACATCTCACTGAAATGCAACTTTAATGCTAGCTTACTAATCATGTTAGTATTGTTAATTAATCACTAAAATATTGTCACTTAAGTATTGTTGCTTAAACTTCAGATTTTCTATTGAGATATAGTTAACCTTATAATAATGTAAGATGAGTTTCTTCTGAAAATTTTGTCTTTTACAGCTTACCTGTCTTAACTTGGTCACAATTACCTAAATTTTTTCTTGTGTAAAATGTCAGTGTACAATGTCCTCCTTACATATTACACTTTGAGTGTGTAGAGTGTTAAAACATACTTCTCAAAGTCTGTTCAGTTTGGGTAACAACCATGTGAGGCTGTAGGGTTACTGTATATCACTGGAGACAGAGTTCCTGGATTCTTATGAAGGAGACTTTCACTTGTAGGATTTTCCTTTCTTTCACTCATTCCTTCATATTCTGGCAAATTTGCTCATTTAGAGATGCAGGGAGAACACAGAAGAAAGACAAAAAAAGAGTTAGTTTCAGCAAGATTCTACAGAAATAACTAGATAGAAAGTCATAATGAAAGTTTGACTGGCCACGGGGTTGATTTCACCCATAGCAAGAAAAATCTTCTGAAAATAGAGACACACTGGGTGGCATGTATTTTCCTTTAACATGCTCTGGCTTCTTATGGAGTACTTCGTTTAAAGAATTTATCCTCCATGTTCATCAATGCCTCCATCCTTATGATTAAAAAGCTGATAAAGTCCTAACCTGTGGAAAGTACTATTACAGCTGACATGATGTGGTTTCTTTCTCAGAAAAAAATGCTCATCTGCAAGTATTCAACAGCTTACATGAGTGTTATTTTTCCTGAATACTTCTGCTTCAGAGTTTTTATGTACAACATATCAGGTGAAAAATGTAAGTCATTCTTGGTATGGCTATCTCCTTTTGTTTAAGTGTGATCATGTCTTCTTTTTTTACCATGGGAAAAATACGCGTCTGTGTGTCTCTGTGTGGATGTATCTCTATTCTTTACCACATTCTGAAATAGCAATTTAAAATGTCTTGACATTTTCCACAAAAGAAAAAAAAGCAATAACAAAAAACCCAACAACTTTGGAAAGAGTTCATGGCTGGAATGTTTCTGGGGAAAAAAAATTCACAGAAGATTATGTTTCAAAAGAGAGTGATGAATAATGGAAAGTATGAACTGTGAAGTCCTATTATATCAGTTGTATTTAGGTTAACCACATTTAATTTTTTTAAGTCCATAAATTCTTGAGAAATTTTAATCACATGATGGACTTATTTGTAAACTAAAATACTGCCCTGAATGCGACACTGATTGTTGCATTCTGTTGTGACTCATGTGCATCTCTGGTTCAGGCTGCCAGGAGTCAGAAAGCAAAGTAGTATGTAGTGACTAAATTTCCAATAGAGTTATCCTCAGGACACTCCATAGCTTTTTTTTTAAACTCACTAATATATGAAAAATAAAAAGAGAGTGATATAAAACAGTCTTTAAGTTTGAAACTTATCACTGTTTTCTTTCATTCTGTTAAAAGTAAAAATTACATAGTCTAAGCACACTTACACACTTAACAAGAATATCCTATATTTTTGTTGCCCGCTATATTCAAAATAGGTATTCCAACAAATGTACACAAAAACCTTTAAGACAGTATGTGAAAGCCCTTTTCCTTAATAAAAATACTACTATTACTTCTGACTTTTTCTTCAAAATTACAATATCACCAACTACACAACAGTTCCTGTTCTCCAAATATCAGAAGTAAACCTGCATGCATGCTACATCTACATATATATATATTTTCAAATTGAATTCTTTATTGCATGTCAATGAAAATATAAGTCTACAGTAAACTCAAAGCCACATCAAAGTATTGCCATCTGTTTTTCTCTTCTACTGACAAGACAAAGAGGTTTAAGATATATTTAATTAAAGCATGATCAGTGATTAAATATATCATGAGTGACAACATATGGTAGTAGTCACAATTAAAAAATAGTTGCTTGGGTTCCTATTTATCTGTCAAGTGAACTGGTTTATCTGCTGATCATAAATGAATGTCAGATGTAATCTAATGGCTTTTTAATAGAAGGAAGCTTGACAAAATACTGGCAGATGGTATTCTGTGTAATGATCCAGACTGCAGTAATCTCGGTAATGACTTATTTTATCTATTTACCTGGCCCCAAACAAAGAAAGGAAGGGGAAGGAGGGGCCACAAAAAGATTCAAGTAGCCTGGGCTGCTTTGGCATTGTAAATGTTCAAATCACTGAAGCAGCACATTCACTTCTGTAGTGGGAGAAAACATGAAATTGATTAAAACAGTATAAACGCAACAGGAAGATCTTCCTCCTCCGCAGTCAGTTTGGGAATGGAAACTTACCTAGTTCTCATGGACTTTTGGGGTTGTTTTTTTTTTGTGTTGTTGCTCTGAAGTGGTCAGTTGAGGGGAAATTCTGTCCTTTAAAGGAAAAACATCTCATTGCACCACTGGGGCACTCCAGCAGGCTTTTTCTCAAGGAGTGGTGATCCACTCCAAAACAGAAGCAATAACAGTAAGGAAGGCTTTGGAAGCCACAAAGGACTGCTGTGTGCCCTGAAAATCTTCCTTTTGCCTCACATTGACAGGGATCATGATACAGGACAATGATTATTTTTGTGTTTCCCTCAACGACTCACAGGAGAAACTCTAAACAGCCATCATGAACTTTAAGGACCATCTCCTGACTTTGTCACAGTTACAGTTCCTGAAACCTGAAAAAAAATACTTGTGTCTTGTGAAATTCCATGTCAGATACTGAAAGTTCCACTGAAGTTAGAATGTGATGATCTAAGTAAATACAAGTGGAAGCTTCATGAAGATTTTCATACATAATAAACATATAATAAGAAAATTGTTGCAACTACCATTAAATAGTAAGTCCTATTGGAATAAAAAAAGGTCTGTTGGACTTTTCTTCTCCCTACCTCACCTACTGTGATACTTCTGCTGCTGAAAATAGTGCTAGGAAACTTGTTGATCTGTTGACTCAGAAATAACCATTCCAATAAAAAACAGGATGACGTGAACTTCAGCTCAGCACCAGTGTCACACAGTGTAAATTAAGATGTCACTACAATCTGCTCAAGAGGAGCTGGGTGTGATACTGGACTGTTTGCTATGGTACTGGACAACAGAGAAGCAGCATTATACTGAGTTATACAGATGGTGGCGACAGGCAAGAGAAATACCCTGAGAAAATAGCTCTAATGTTTATGTGCACTTTCAGTCAGGCATCCAGCCTAGCTTTTATCAAATTAGTCTATAGTAGAGATGTACTTCTGTTTTTGAGGTGCCTTGAGAAGCACAAGTGACAAAGTTGTGTTATTTACCATTAGGTGTGCTCAGTCTTCATGTGAACTACTGTGGACAGTTTTAGCACTGCTGTTCAGCCCATCTGTGAAGACCTGCAAGGATCACGAGAGACAATTTCTGCAGCTAGCAATAATCTGCTGCTCCTTCCATAGCAGCATCAGCTACAAGATTTTTTTTCTCATGAAGCAAGTGCTTTTCATTTACAAGCATAATCCACCAATTTCTGGTTTGGAAGAACTGGTCTAATTTCCCATGAATCTCCGAGAAAACCTCAGAAAGATTTGTCTCATAAGACATCTGCTCAGGTCTAGTGTATGGGAGTCACTGTGCTCAGACCTTCACCCTGCTTGAGGCTGGAGCGTTGTTATGAGTTTTTACAAATGGTTGGCAGACATAGGGAAATACAAACTCTGGTAGCTAGGGCTGAGATGAAAACCTGTATGTTCACTCCCAGTCTGCAGAAAGCTTGTTTGTTTTGTTATAATCTGCCCAGAAAGCCAGTTTTAGCTCTGCAGGCTGCCATGAAAAAAATATGTTTGAGAACAAGCCCACATGCAGATGATGATCACTGAGAATACACAGATAAACAGAAAAAAATACTGTATTCTCCCGATGTCTCACTTGAACTTCTGACAGCTGACATCCTGACATCATACTTGAAATGAAGACCTCAGCTATTCTGTAGCCTTAAGTAAACTCCACAAAACCAAAGACTCAAATGGGGGAAACATCACCAATGGTATGACAGGTTCATGGGAAATCAGGTGCAGGAAGGATATAAGGAAAAAAGAACAGGGTTAAAGGACATCCAAACCCGATCAATTCCTAAAGAAGAGAAGGCTTTTAAGAAAACTTCCCCTCCTATTACCTGAACACCTAACCAGTACCTAACCCACAGTAGCTTTTCTACAAATAACAAAAATACACATATTGAAAATATGGGATACACTGACTTACAAAGAGCATTTTTCCTGCCTGCTACTTCTTTAATTTTATGTAACAGGAACTATCTTAGAGACAACTAAAACTTCTGATGTATTCATATGTTTCATATATATGACTTAAATTGGATTCTCCTTCTCCAGTCAAGTCACATAACAAGGCTTACAAATCCTTAATCCTTAAGGATTTTGAATATGTGTTTCCATTTCACATTAGCCCTCTAAGACACATTTAAACTCATTGATTCACTAACATGAACATTAGAAGCACACAAGCATATAGAGTGAGTTGACTTATCTGTAATCAAAATTTTTAACTAAGATCTAGGTCTTTTGTATGAAGACTATATTTGGGAAAGGTTTATTATGCCTCAGGAATTCTCTGTCAGAAAGCAAGATCTTGAGCAGTAGTCAATCATCTTGAGATATTGCTCCATAAATAATCTATTTTTTTGTTCGTTTGCTTCTACTGTGGACATCACCTATTCCAGAAAAACCCAAAACACTCTCACAAATATTTAGGAGTGTCCAGAGTCTAATTTTTTGTTAACAAGTCATTTATTAATGGTCCTATTTTCTAATGAAACTGTTATTTCATCGCATCTGCCTTCACCTGATTTACACAGCTGTGAAATAAGAAGTGAGAAAGGTATTTTTATTTCTTCTGAAGTACTGAATAGCTCCTTATAGCAACAATTGATATAAGGGTTGTATTCACTAACAGGCAGACTACAGGAATATTCTCACAACTCAAAATTATCCTTTCAGTACTTTTGGGAGTTATTTTTGTTATATGAACTAGATAATCTAGAGAGAGTTATTTATTTGGTTGTTTCAAGGCCTGTAAAGTATACTGTAATGAGCAATTCTGTTTGGGAAACTAGAATGTAACCTTTTATATGGTCTTCCTTTTGGTGATTTGTTTTTTTCCTTCTTACCTATATTCACAATCAGTTTTTAGATTTAGGGTCCTATAAAACTTATTGTAACAAAGGATGACAAAGAAGAGGGAATTTCTAAACTACAATTAAATCACAAAGTGAGTTTGTTTAAAAAGTTGCTGCACATTTTTAATTTGATTTTTTTTTCTTGTAGTTGCTATTCAGCTGTGGTTTTAATTTAATTTGATCTTTTGCCTGTACATTGAAATGGGAGTTGCATTTATAGCTGATGCATTCATAACCGATTTGTCCAGGTTTCACGTGCTGTATACAGCTTGGCATGCTTTCTTCAAGCACTTTTTTCTTTTGAACAGTGCAATTCTGTGCAGACTCAAATACTGTCCTTGTAGTTCTCTGTTTCCCTCCCCTTTACCTTTCTTAAATTTGAGTAGTCAGATAGTAAATTAGTCCCACCACTTATAAGGGACTTTTCTTGTATTGCTTAAGATCTAGTCAGGGTGGCATAATCTTTTGTATTAAATATAGTTTTAAGTTTTCTTGGTCAAATGTCAAGATTCCACTGTCTATTAGCAACCAGTATTAGAATAAAACACAGAAGAGGTATATTTTCCTTTATCGTTTATTATAATACAAGAAAAACAAATCTAGAAAGCACATTTCATGGAGCACCATATTGTAACAAAATTCTGCTGGCTCTCCTGCAGTGTATTTTTGACACTTAAACTATGACACACACATAGTCAGTACACACAGGCACCTACACCACGGCGATCTTATCAACAGACCCAAAGAGACGCCTCTTTCCAATGCAGACACACTAAGGTGCACAGAGGAATGCCAGTGTGAAGGCATCTGAACACTAACTGAGCTGATCACTCTTTTGTTAGCGATCTTCATAAGCACACAAGCCCCCTCTGTCTCACCCCAATCTCTCTTCACTGAGGACTCCAAATTGGGGCCAACTGAATATGGATTTCCCACAGACATGGTGTCGAGTCGTACAAAACTGGCCAATATTCCCTACCTGACACCTCTTACTCCTTTGGTTATAGTACTGAATGAAAGTCTTAAAAACTCTTAAATCTATACTCCACATCACAGAAAAGCCACTTTCACACATGCAGAAACATAACTTCCCTCTGCACACACCTGGATGCATAGCACAAATACCTTTTTGAGAAGCTTTGTAGGTTTCCCCACCAAGATCACCTTCCTAAAAATCACTGCATTTTGTTTTTCAAAGTGTTCAGACAGTTGTTCAACAACATATTTCATAATGTATTTTCTTCTTTTTAATATATGGGGCATGTTTTCCTGCTGCCTTAAATTTATGTTATTGTCTACACAAGGAAAGAGCAAAATTCTATAGTTTTTCATCTGCACAAAATGTTTTACATTCCTTTTATACAGTGCTAAATACAGATGCTAAGCACAGAACAATGTAGGATGATAGCCCAGAATAGCTTTTTACGTTGCTCAAAATGAAAAATACTGGAAGTTTCCCACACTAATGTTGAGACACAGTATTGGGGTCTCTATTATATACAGTAGCCTTCCAGAATACTTTCAGGCACCTATTTTGTGAGCCTTTGCTCAACATGTATGTCACACTGGAGCACCTCAAGTAATATAGTATAGTGCCCTGACAGTGAGAATGAGACAGAAGCAGATCCAGCCTCAGAGCACACTAGACCAGCTGTGAAGTACAAGGCTAGCAAGGTAGTAAAATTTCTACCTGGTCCCAAAAAAACTGTTGCAAAAATTTTGGGATATCAGATACATGGCCACTTTTACCATCAATTGAGGATAATGTATGACATTTAATTAAAACATTTTCAATAATTTTTTTAAATTTTCTAAAAAAAAAACCAAACCAAACCAAACCAAACCAAACCAAAAAAACTTATGTTTCTATCAGCCTCCTAGAAAATCCATTTCCTCTTTTTTTTCCTTTATGTCCATTTGTCTTTGAAGAAAGCCCTGCTTTCTGACTAGAAGTTTTCTGGGGAAACCCAAGGTTTTGCAAAATGCATTTCTGTCTTGATAATCAGTGAGGCTGGAATAACTATAAATTTTAGGCAGGACAGTCATATATGTTGCCAAGAAAGAAAAGAAATTATTGTGTATTTTTATTTGTGGAAAATTAATGTGTTTTTCCCATTTACAGGAGCCAATTTTATAATTCCTGTATACTATGTGATAAACAGGCATCTATGAATTATAAGACAAAATAATGGAAATTAAAAAGGAGAGAATGGACTTGAAAAATAATTGTAACTTTAAATATGCAAATGATATTAACAAACTGAACTACTAATTCAGACTCTTTCCTCTGAGCTAAAGGTATGTTTCAACAGCTGTGCTAAACATTTGGCTAGCATTTCCCATATAAACAGTTCAGACTTCAAGTGTATAATGAGGAAAAGATGAAAAGACTTACTAGTTTAAGTTTTACAAAGGCTATGGAGTTGCTATGGTTTAAAAAAGTTTCAGATTACTGAAGAATAGGATATAATAAGGAAAAGATGCTGTGCTGGGTATATCAATGCAGATTTTCAATTGGATTAATGTCTACATCTTTACTCACCTGAGTAAAAGGACAGTGTAGCAAAAATAGAAGAGATTCAGAGGCAAGGAAAGAATATGGACTTGTATAAGAATATGAGTTATTGTTTGTCTAAAGAAACAAACAAAAGGTATGCAAATTTCTATATAGATTATATAATGACCGACATACAGAAGAAAAATTAGGATAACTTATGTTTAGTGGTTTAGCATATAACAGCAAGAGAAGAGAATGACATTGAAGAGCAGCCAATTTAAATATGAAAGAAAAAAATCTGTTTTCATTTTGTTTTCTTTGATCTTAAATGGGATGGGTTTTTTTATTTTAGTAAGCCTCACAAAATATTTAAATCTCAGACCTCAAAATCAGCCTCTCATAGGGATGATGAGACATCAACAATAACTTTAGACAAGGGAAAAATAATAAGGGCTGAAGCTAATAAAAATTCTGTAAGTTAAAAACTATTGCACCTTCCCCTGAAGCATCTGATACAGTCAGAGGTAGGATACTGGATTAAATAAACCATGTCGTTTGGCTATGTTACTGTTTCTATGATAATAGGTTTTAAAAATTCAGTTATACATCCCAGTTAGTCATGAAGATCTGTAACAATCTTCCACACTGAGCTATGATTTACAGTAACAGGTAGGAGAGAATAATTATTATTAGTGGTCTTAAACACCACTTATATGTGCACGCATATATATACACATACATAAAATTGTATTCTCTACATATGGATGCACATATAAATGCACACACACACACAGACACGGGCCTTCTGAGAAGTGGGGCTCACCAGGAGATCTGAGGAACACTCTTTACACCCTTCTTCAGTGCACATTACCAACTCTGTAAGTGCATGTGTGTATTAAACAGTGTATGGAGGAAAATGTGAGAAGAATGGAAAGCATGAACCTGAGTATGGGAGAAATTACCCATGTTACTGCCACTATTTCAGATCTGTGCTTGAAAACACATTTCTGAATTCCTCCTACACTGGCTAAGTTGACCAACAGCCAAGCTAGAGGAAGTTCACAATATTAATCGGCATTGTGAAAATTAAAGCACCTATGTATTTTCTATTTTTTCCTATGTTAGTATCAACACATCATATTACTGACAATGGGCAGGAAGAGAAATTAAAAGACCTAATGTGATTTTTGCCACTTTTTCTATTTATCTGTTTCATGTTTCTGCCAAAGATGAGAGAAAACTTGGATAGTCCCATCTCCGTATGGGTTTTCATTTATCAGCTCTAATAGGTTAGCTCATTATAAATATGACTTTTCATTAGGCTTGATAAAATAATTTTAGTTTTAGAAATACCTAAACTTAATATATACTCTAAGTTCACAGTATCTCTTTAAACATAACAATCAATTCCTCATACTCATTCATATGAAAGTTCTGCCATCTTTTACACTTATTCACATTAATTTGTCCTCCCTGTTTCTCTTCTGGGAAGGTTTTCAAGAACATGAGTGAAACAGACTTATCAGCTCATCTGGTAGCAGAACTGCAGCTAATCATTTCTAAGTCTGCAAACAACTTTCAGATTAAGGTAGCTATAAACTAGTTTCGGGTATCTAAGATAGCAAAAGTCAGCACGACTACATTTAACAGGGTAAATGACAGGATAGGTTTCCATTTCAATGAGGTAAAGTTGTGCATAAGTTTCCCCATCCCCAAAATACACCTGCAAGGTCATTATCTCACATTAAAAAGAAAAAAAAACAGAGAGAAATAAGTTATTTTTTTTAAAAGCTAAAAGTGAAATTACCTTTAGGCCTATTGCTAGACAGAAAGAGATGGAGGTGGGTAAAGAAACAGAGGTGAGAACCAGAGAATATTGATAAATGTGTGTTGTTAGCTCTGAGAACCAAGGGTTTGGTTGGCTTCAGCTGAGTTTTGTCTCAGGATACATGCTCTAGATGGTTCTCAGTGTTGTGTTATAAATAGTGCAGGTATTTCAGTTTTCAAATGGTAATGGGCTTATTTGATCACCTTTGTCTTTTTGGTCCAACTCCATAGATTTTAGCATCTTTCTCAGCAGGCACAGGCCTGCACACTGGATACAAACATGTAGGTAGCATTACATAGTTAATATGCTGTGCAGAGGTGTCCACAGAGAGTACAAATACCAGCAGACAAAGGTTCATCTTGCTCTGAACAGCCAGTCTGCCTGTGCGCTGCATTGCATGTGGTTCCTGCAGTCTCTGAACAATACATTTTCTACCGAGAGGAAAATTGCCACACTGCACTGCATCTGTATACAAAGTAATTGCAAACCCCCTGCTCTTCCCAGGTTCCTTGTATTGGCCACAGGGGTGTAAAGAAGCATTTCTGATGTAATGTACAGCATTGCCTTTCCATGGAATGCCTTCCAAGCAGAAACCCTTGCTCTGCCTCATCCCAGGACTGGAGCTTCTGAGAGACAGGTCTTATCTCACCACCCTACCTGCTTGCCAGCAGCACCTTTTTGGAGAAGCCTGTTCACCTCTTCTATCCCATAGCAAGAGCAGGAGTGGGATTTTTTCACTTGACAATGTTTCTGTGGAGCTAGATTTTTGTTTAATTTTCTTTTCCTAGTTAACATTCACTTGACATTGTTATCAAATGTGTTCTCCTGCAATCATTGGAAAGATTTTATTCACACTAGCATATGTTTTCTTTTTTTTCCCTTTTGCATCACCTTAAAGGGACACATCTGTTGACATAACTTCTGTGGAGAATGGATTTCATCTTTTGCTGAAGTTTTGTTCCAGCCAAAGCCGAACCTCTTGAAGGTTGTAGAAAAAGGGGCCTTTGCCTCCCAGGTAGGCGATTTTTTGTCTCTGCACAATGCATACTCGCTCAAATGAAACCCCGTAGGCCACATTGGCATTGTTGTCCATGCAGTCAGCCACCACTTGGCACTGAGGTGGCAAGGAAAAGTGCTCTAGGAGCTGGTGAGCAGCTGCGCATCTCTCTTCCTGGCTTCTGTGTTTCTTAACTTCAAATGAAGAGGGAGAGATTCCAGGAGCAGCCCAGCCATCTGATGGGTGAGCTTCATCAATGTAGACCAACAGAAAGTCAGCCACACCAGAGAACTCCTCCACCAGCTTGCTGAAGGCTGACAGCTGGCTTGTGAACGGTGGTCAAGTAGCTGAGCCAAAGTTGACCACCAGTGGCCTCTCGGAGTTGGCAAAATCCAGAAGGTGGCATTTGGTTCCACACTTGCCACCAACACTCTTCCAGCTGCTACTGCTGCCATCACTGCCCTTGGCTATGTGGATTACACTGGAGTTTGGGGCTTCTCCTCCCAGTTTGACCTGTTGGCAGAACAAATTAAAACACAGCAAGTTAGTGTGACTTGCTTGTGCGGTATCCTTATGACAACTTTTTTCAAAATAGTCACCTGTTCAGAGTACACCTAACAAGTCACATAGGGACAGAAAAAATCATCAAAAGCAGAAGCTTCAAAATGATTGTCTTGTCCAGCTGCACTCACAGTTCAGGAAAATGTGGCATGCCTGACAAGTATGCTACTTCATTCATGTTAAAAAATTTGATAAGAGGTCTGTCCTGTCCACTACATAAATGGTCCTGTCCACCCTTATGTATTTGGAGATTTGTATTAGCTTTCAGACAGACTACCTCAAATTTCTTCTAACTTTCCTCTGCGAGACATTTTTTTTTTCCACTGGCCTTTTCCATGAGCTCTCTCCACTTGATTCATATTGTCCTTGAAGCTCACTGTTCAAAAATTCAACAGTGTTTTTATTAATTTTCAGTATAATCAGACCATTACTTCATGTAATGAAGTAGCTCACAGACTACACCTGTTTATATATTCTAGATGTTTGCTTTTTATGAGACACCATGACTGTGTCTGCAAAACAGTAGCCTATTGATTCGGATTAGCTAGTAAGGTGTTATAAAGCTAGGTCCCTTTTCAGCCTACAACCTACAGTTTAAGCCATTTTTCCAATTCTCAAAAATCATTCTGCATTATATTCCTGATCTTCACAACACCCTCAGTGCCCCTCAATGTTGAGAGATTTGCAGATTTGTATATCCTCTTCCATACTGCAGTCCAAGAACAAAAATACTCAAGAGTACCCAACACAAGAGATCTCTGCAGATGCCCACTTAATATATATAACCGTTTTGAGAGTGGATCATCCAAGATTGTGCTCTCTAAAATTTCTTCTAACCACTTTGCAGTAATTTCATCAGTGATTGAGTGACACATTTCCCTCTACTGCAATATTTCTTTACAAGATGGTTGGGGAAAAAAAAACCAACAGGAATAGGGGAAAGTTTATATGATGGCTGAAGTAGGATGAGGTGAAAATTAACTGTCTCAGCTCCAACTTCAGATCTAACTAAGACCCAACAGACAATGGTGGAAAGGTCATTTTGCCTGACCACTTCTATTTGCAAGTCTATAGAAAAAAGAGACAGAAGAAAAGAAACTCACAGGAGGGAATGCCAGAATAAGGTGGAGCCTGCAGAGGGCTCCAAGATTCTTAGCTGATAACTACTATAGAACCACAAAACATTATTGCATAATAAAATTAATTTTTAATGAGCTCTGCCACAGCAATTCCTATGTCTCTGCCTTTAACACCAGTCTCTAGTACAACAATGCAATTATCCTTTTGTATTTTCCTGACTGTTCTATCTCAGTCCCGTATTTGATTATGTTCAGAAGTGTTGCTTTGAAGGAAACATACAGAGCCAAAGTCTGAAGTCTTTAACATTTTATATACTTCCTTCTGAAGCCACGCTGCAATGAAAGTCTATAGAAGTTAACACTACATGAGAACTGTGTAAAACCTGAATAAATAACTGAGTTCTGGTGCACTTCTGCTTTACATGGCGTTATAGGGTATCAGATGCAATATAGGAGTCAGATGCAGTGAGAAGCTGAGTGAACAGCTGAATACTGAACTCATGCAGTTGCTGCTGCACATAGATCCAAAGGCAAGTAGCTTGCTGATACTGGATCCTCCGTTTCTCCCTCAGAAAGCTGACTACCTTGAACAAATCTGCAGTTATTCATAGCTCTGCACTATTTCATCAGAATAACAATAGAAGCAAAAGTCTAATCAAAGCAAAGTTTGTAAGACACAGCCCTTAAAGCTTCCAGACTTCACAGCTATATGAGAATGTCTCACAGCATGTTGGCACCTGACTATAAGCATTATTTTGACTCCTTTCGATAGGGCAAATTGAAACACAACCGTGCCGCCATTCTCACTCACTGATCAGCAAGGAAGAGAACCACAGAAAGAAAAATGGCCTGAGACCCACAAATCTCTCCAGGCCAAGCATGGGGTGATCCTGCCACTGGAAGCAGAGGATGTGCAGCTGCAGCACAGTCAAGAGAACCAATGATGCTCTGGGAAAGCAAAGCCCCTTTTGCCCCCATCCCTGTAAACCTGCTGCATCTGCAGCATTGCTATCTGTTAGAGCCCTAGTAACCATTTAAAAAAAGACTCATGCTTCGCCTTTGAAAGCAAGAGGCTTGAAACAGCTGAGTTTAGGACCTGATGTGTGAGCATGCTGTCCACTGGACTCAAAGTAAGAAAATAACTATATCCCAGTTTTTGACAAGAAATTATCTGTCTGGAGAGGCAGGCTCAGAGACTCAGGCTCTTGCATTTAAGAAGTAGCATTAAACATCTTACAGTACTTAAGGCCACCTACACCTTAGCAGGTAGCAGGTAGTCTTTTGTTCAGCTACTGAAAATTTCTCTCTGCCATTCTGTGACGTAAGATAGGTAAGGCAGGAGTGAATAAGGTAAAGGGCTGCACTTGAACAAAGAAATATACAGGTCAAGATCATGTGGCATCCATATAATCACCCTGGGGGCTTCATTCAATCCAGAAGCCAACTAAACAATTCAGCAATTTGTGATAAATTGGTGACTGCCAATAAAAGGGTACATCTCGTGAAACACGCACATGCATATCTGAACAAACACTAGATCCCTCTTTACCTAGAAAGCTTAACTGTTCCTGCACTACCATACATGCTTTTTCAGAGCGATATTGCTCAGAACGTGCCTTTTGGGCAAAGCCTGACATGTAAGTATTCGTGCTGCACCCACTCCCTAGATGAATAATGGACCTCAGTATTTAAGAGTGTGTGCTCATCCAGTCAAAGAAAAGAAGTAATGACGTGCAATTTATCTCACTAATCGCATTTAAACAGCACACTTCAAATTTCTGATATTTGCTCTCCCTTTTCAGCGAAGAAGAAAAATAAAGGTAAAAAGAAGTACCTATAAGTCAGGAATGAATCGAACTGCTTAGGACCAAAGAAACATCTGAGCAGCTGTTTCTACATACTCCTCAGGTTTTGTTTTACAAAACTATCATGTCTGAAAATACCTAGCCACCACTCTTTAACTGGGAAACCACAGGTTGCTTCTTGATCATTTTAAGCAGAAAGAGAAGCTATGTATCATAAGCTCCACACTACCAACTCCTCACTCAGGTCTACCAAACCCTTTCATTTCCTAGGCCAGTTTGCAAACCCTGAAGAAACAGACTAATAAAATAACTTCCAGCAGACACCAACATGGGAATGCCCTTCAAGTCCTATTTAACACTGATACCAAAGATGGCAACATATTTTCTGTTCTTCAACAACACAAGTTTGCATTCTGTCTCTCATATTCCTTATGGACTATAAAAATAGATGGAGATAGGAAACAAAGTACAAAGAAGCCCTTATCCATCTATACAGCTATACATCACCTTACAGCAGTTTCTCTTCATTTCCCACAGCCATGAAGGAAGTCTCATGGCCGCAGGTTACCTATCATTTCAATTTTTGTTTCTAGGAGTGCTTGTGTTGGGTTTTTTCCCCTTAATGAGACATCCTTGCCAAGCAGGCATTCACGAGGCATTTTCTGCTCTTGTAGAGAAGTAATTAGGTCGGTGCCTTGTTCCATGCCAGTGTCAGGCACTCCAAAAAGCAGCCCTGCCCAGTCGTTAATGCTTAAACATAAATAGCAGCGGCAGATCCACTAATTGGTCTTGATGAAGCACTGACGTTCCCAAGGGACTGTTTATTTCACCAGACTCTGAAGCGATTGACAAGGATGACAATATCATCCTTGCTGATCATCTGCATTGTAGGCCTTGGCCATCTTCTTTGTTGTTATTTATTGAAAGAAAAAATAGCTCTTGGAAAAGAAAATCAATGCAATGAGAAAACAAACAAAAACACCCATGTATTCAGCCAAACTGCTTTTGAAACCTTACACAAAGGCAGGCAAAATATAAATTCTGAGAAACAAACCAGCAGAATTCCCCTCACACGCAACCCAGCATTTCCATAATCACGTACTTTTGTGCATGAGTATTTGGCCATTCAGTGCCAGCCTTCTGAATGAGGTAGAAACCAAGCAGCACGCAGGCATCCCCTCTCACACAGCCTGCATGGGACACGCAAGGTAGGCCAACCAAATCTGAGAGCCAGCCCAGCCATCAGCAGGGGCAAGCAGCAACACCAAAGCAGTGACTTGCATCATTTGTGAGAATTTTGTGTTTGTCTGACAGCCTGTTCTCAGTCTGCATGCAGAGTGAAAAGGGAACAAGATTGCTGATGCTTTAGCACACAGCCTGCAAAATGAAGGAGACTTAAAAGCAGGAGAGAAAGCCCTATTCATTAACTGCAGGCTAGAAATAGCACATACTGCTAACTTTGTTGTATATTTCCCATAAGGACTAGGTAAAGCCCCATGGACAAAACATTGCCTCTTCATTTACCTTTTCTTTTTTCCTGTTTTGCTTTTATCAGTTTCAGCATAACCTTCCTGGGATCCTGTGCACTGCAATACAGCTTTCATTCCCTGCATCAGGGATTTTCATACAGTTTGGAAGACTCATCAGGTTGTGTCAACTCCCTAAAAAACAGGTGCTGCCAGACAAATAGCAGTTTGTGATATTAGTCATTTGAATATGGACATATTGTGTCGTGTTTGGGACTGGAGTGCAGCGACTGGTAATGAACTGAATCCCTGCAGCCTTTAGCTTTTTTTTGAATTCTCTGCTTTGATTTGATCCCATTCAGCTAAGTATACCTTCATCCAAATCATAATTTGGCTCTGGTTGGGGAATTCTACAAACTATTATTTTTGTTTTCTTTATTTACATGACCCAGAGTTGTGCAGTTGATAAAATTAACAGGACACCCTTGTCTGGAGTAGAGTAAAGGTGCACAAGTTGTTCATTTGTCTTGGGAAGGTGGCAACTTGAATTACTGAAATCAGAGAGTAGAGACTAGAAATGACTCAAGCTTTCCCAGAGCCTTTTATTTGGGATCGGGTATGTGGAGCTGACGGAGGGAAGTGAGAGACAAATTAACAGGGCACAGTCCAGATAAAAATAACTAGTCAAATGCTGCTCTCTCCATTTAAAAGCCGCCAGTCCCACAAATGAGTATGCATGGCACAGGGAAAGCATAAAGGAGCCTTTTGCCTTTCACTCTTGAAGTTAATTTTAGTTCCTGTGATTGGGGAGCCTGGAGCATGCTTCTTAAGGGCTTTATGCTTCCCTCAAGATGGGAGCATGGCCTACTACACCATGGCCACTGGGATCTGCCTATAGGTGATAGAGGCCTTCATCAGTTTTTGTTACTCAGCACATGAAGGGAATTTGATATTCATTTGGATGATGGTTTTTTACTTTTTTTTTTTACCCAGCTTTAGCACTGTATGAATACACAGTGGTGGTTTTGACAGAAAGGTAGAGCCAGCACGCAAGAGCACTGTACAATCCTCTTCCTGAATAGTGCCTGTTAGCTAATTTTTTTGTGTCTATCACAGTTTTTTGTGTCTATCACAGCAAAAGGCAGGGTTTTTTGTTGTCAAAGCTTTGACAGCAAGGCGAGCACTCCTTCTAGTCAGTTTTTCACACATAAGGGTGAAAATGGAACAGTGCAAAGAGGTGGTGTGGAAGAAGTGAATTTAGATCTGCAAAATGAAGTGGGATGAGACCCCATGTGGGATGAAAGTCCTCATATTCCTTTTCCTGCCCTTTGTCTGTTTTGAATGTTTGAACTCTTAAGTTCCGTGGGACCGACTCTCTGCTCCTCTTGTTGGGACACGGCCTAGTACAGTGGGTCCCTGGCCTAGGTTGGTCCTCAGACACAGCTATAACAAACATGATTATATATTAATAATAATGACAATTTTTTAATAATAATTGCAATGTCAAGGCCAAATACCGTAGAATTTATGTTCCAAAGTTTGCAGAAGTTTTAATTGTGGTTTGGTTCAGTTTTGTTTTTCTCACTTCTTTCAAGATTGTTTTCATTTGCAAATGTCAATGAAAACAATTCTGCTAAAGCTGAACTTTGTAAAACAGATAAAATATTTTTAATACCACACGATGTCTAGTTCTAAAACCTGAAATTATACAACAGACTTTCTTTCACAAATTCCCTTTATCACAGTCAACGGCAGAGAGATATACTTCCTTACCTTGCCAGACAAAATGAATACAAATAGTAAGTATGAAGGTTCTGTCTGTTTCAACCTTTAAAATGTTTCCCCAAAAAGCAAAGAGTTACTTGACAGCCAATGAGCAGGTAGAGGATCATGCTTTTATTTTACTTTCACATATATCTTTGTGATAATGTTGTGCAGCACACATTTAACATGTCAGGTTTGGGACTGTTTTGCTTTGCATGCTGATTTACTTTAGAGCATGTACCTACCAGGCAGGCAAAAGCAGCCAAAGGTAATTTAATTGTGCCTGCCTGAAAACCCAGGAAAATCTCACTAGGTATTTACTGAACCACTCTGCTTGCTGCTACATCCAGAGCTGGGCCTACGCCACGAACCTGGGATCCTGTGCCAGCCATTCCCCTGTGTTGGGACTGTCATGCTGGAGCTTGCTGCTGGCCCATTCTAAAGACAGTAAAAAGCTGTACAAGTACACACACACCCATCACCATCCATCACTTGAGATACCAGCATCCCTCTGAGGCCCATGACGCACAGTTACGCACGTCTCTGTGTATGTGCACATGTGCATGTTGCCACCATAGGTGCACCACAGCATTCCTAAGCATTGGGCTGCTGCAGGGAGAGGCCATTAAGGTCTTCCCTCTAACTACCCTACACTGAGGTGAAGAGGGAGGATTTCCTCAAGGATAACATTAAAGCTTTCTACTTGAGACCATGAATGATAGCCCTGCCTTGCTGAAACACAGAGTTCATACCTGGCACTGGAAAAGCTCCCAGCAGCAGGGAGGCATCGCTAATGGGTGCAACCATTTTTGAATGTATTTTAAAAGCATGTTAAGACAAAAATTTCTCACCTTTGGAATCATAGAAAACAGATTCATCTCACTGCTAAATAAAGCATAGAACTTAGCAGGTAAAAATAAGGTTTTGCATTTTTTTTTTCAAAACTTCTTCAGCTTTTTCTTTGGATTTTTGCAGATGTGTGATACATTCAGTATACATGCTTTAAGCTAAAACAAATACCTCACTGGCATTTGTAGGAATAGCCTATGTAAATCATGGTTACACTAACACCCTCCCAAAAAGTCTTGGTTTTTCTCTCTCAGCAATAGCTGTGGCTGCATTCACATCTGTATATATGTGTACATAGACACATATATATGTGTATACATACACAGAGAAATGAGAGAGTCTGACTCCTGGAAAAGTAGATTATGTATGCTTATATATGTGTACTTTTGCCTTTTTATACATATATGTGTGTACATATATAGAGACAAATATGTATATATGTATAGATCTTTATACGTGCGAACATATAAAATTGTAAATACCTACACACACACATATAAAAATAATATTTAAAACATTTGCACTCTTTCAATTACAGAAAGTTAATGTAACTTGACTACTAGCTCTGTTTATCTCTGTTATGATGATTAGTTTGGTCCTAAAAACTCGCTTGTAATGTAAGACATGCTTGCCTCTTGGAAAACAATAGGAGAATGGTCTATAAATCACAAAGCTGGTGCAGTGTAGACAATATCGAGTCTGACATATATTGAACTCAGAGCTAAGGAAGTAAAAAGAAATATATTATTCATTAGTAAAATTTACATTAAAAATCATAATAAAAGAGCAATTATTTTGATTCCAGGAGGATTTTAAAATATGGAGAAAACCAGTCATATAGAATGTTCCAATAAGAAAGAACACTGAATATCCTCTGCATACAATACAACAAAATTTGCATTGCCTCCCCACTGAGGATGTTAAAATCTTCAACTGTTGTTAGGTAATCTTGCCTATGAAATAACTGTCCTCACCAAAAAATCATGTGCAATGATACTTAATAACAACAAAAAGCAGAAAAAAAAGTTGAAATTTGGATATTAATAAGGTTTTCTAGACAATGAGAAAGTAAATCAGAATAGCTGTTTTGAAATATACTCTAACCATTACAAGACCATATCTTGTACACACTATTCCTTGAGAAAAAATCAATTCTGGGACAGTGCATGCTTTCAAGGCAAAGATCCTTTCTTGTAACAAATTTACCTTAGTTCTGAATATAGTATCTACTCACAGTGTTTTTCTGGAACAGCTTCCAATAAATTTTTCTTTGAATAGAAATTTTACATCAAGTACTTTTGTGAGAAATATTATGAAATGTACTCAGGAAGATTCTGTGTGAGTGACACAAAACATAGTAAAACCAAGCACAGTTAGTTCTTTGAGCCAGTCTTCTGCTAACTGGCAGTCTAGCTTTGGTTATCTCAGACATCTGCAATTCTGCTAGTCTACATGAAAAATGGTGATTTTTCTTATAAATACTACTCAGTAGAATGAGTTTGAGTACCTTTTTAAGTAATTTGCTAATACCTGGCTTTAGCTGGCAAATTGGAGCAACAAGCAATCACGGTTATGGTATCGGCTACATTTTGCCATGCTGTATAGTGCCCTGATTCCATAATATTTTCATTTCTCACATATTGTCTCAGATTAAGGTATCACAACTGGGTAATTCAAGTCAGGATTTAGAAAAGGGCTAGTTAAGGAAAAATATGCTTTGTGGGACATTCTTTGATATATTTCACTATTTCTCATGTTTTTTAAATATGTTACAAAGCACAGTATGTTTCAACCTTTTTCAACTCTACTAGTACAACTTTTCAGATGAAACTTTTTCCTTTTTCTTCCTTACAGAAGCAGCAGAAGATTCTCATCTGTTGTGGGGGTGATAAGACTTCTTCCAATATTGCTTCTCAGTTTATTTTTTCCCCTTTATAATTTGATTTCTATACTTAACTATCTTTCTGTGACAAACAAGAGTTTCCAAAGATCTGCTGTCCTTATGGCCCATAATTCTATTAAGTAAAACAGTCTTTCCATGAATCATTGGTCAATTCATTTTGTCTTAAGGACAGCTGCCATGAATGGACTTTTTCCTCTTTTTGGAACAAGGTGATAAAATTTGGTTATGTTTTATATGAATTTCTCTGCTGAGTTCATTGAGGCCCAGAGCTCATTCTAGGAACCTTATGGCCTGATTGACCTGAACAACCTAGGTGATTTGACCATGATAAGGGAGAGAATAAAATTACCAAAGTTCAAGGTATGAGTTTCATTGCCAATACCAAAAATAACACAGAGTCATCATACCTGTAGCTTCCACAGTTAACATCAATGATACTGAAGGAAAGCCAATGCATGACTTTGGAAGCTATAGAAATGCATGCAATATCTTAATTTTTAAAAATTGTGTGTAATTTAAGCAAAAAGAGATTGAAAATATCTCATGGATTTAAGGTTTCTTACAGTTTCACAACTTCTCCACACCCCAGGCCACACATAGATTGCAAATATGAGACCTCAAAACTTGACTGTTGCAGTCGTGCTACCAACTTCCACTGGAGCCTTGACCAAGTCATGTGTTAACTGTCCTGCCTTACCTTGTCTTTAAAATGGGAACGATTGTGTTCACTGACCCATTTAACAAGGCCACTGTAAAATGTACTTACTTAATGTCTATGAAGAGAATAAAAGCAAAGCCTAGAAGGGCTAGAATAGTGGGCTTCATTCAGCATTATTTTATTTGGGTAGCCAGCTGGATGATTCCTGGGGTGGCAATAAGAGGTTGACCCATTTGGCAAAAGCTAAAGTTATTTATATTTGTCTTACACTGAAACTTAATGTCCCCATGGCTTAGGTTTCGGTCTAAGCAGATGGTATTCCATATCACAAAGTCAGCTAACACCAACATCACCAGCTCTTCACATTTTTAGATAAGAGCAAACACAAAGGCTATTCTAGAGGTGTGAAAGTGAACTGGGGGGAAGGCAATACAAAAACAAATATTTCAGTGGAGTATCTTTTGGATAGGACCCTTAGATATCACATGGAGTATGTTAAATTAGATGGTCTAAATAAGACAACAAATTAACAGACTAAGCACTGTTTTGAAAGCCACAGAGCTCTGAATCCAGTTCTTCTACTTACTAACTGGGTGGTCTGTGCAAGAAATTTCATGGGTTTGGGTCCACCTTTTCAATCTATAAAAGGGAATTCTAGCTACCTCATGAGACCTGGGCAGTTCCACCGGGTAATGTTTGTAAGAAATCTTAAAAGGAAAAGTATATGTTGCATAACTGTTACTGACTTTATTAACTTAAATCACCAGGCAGCTGTCCGACAGCTAGTCAAGTTCATTTTTAATCTCTGACATGTCCCTCTGTCACTGCTTTCATGAAGGAAAAGTGCCACTATTTCAATTTGTGAACAGTTTTACTATTACTTGGATGTCTCCTCCAATATAAAAGTTAACATATGAGTAATAGAAAATGCCAGTGTAATGACAATGGTTCATTTCTATATTTTACTCTAGGTAAAACAACTCTAGTTATATAGCTAACCTCTATGCAGAGCTCTATCTGAAGATGCAGTCTTTTTATAATATCTGAAGACCTCACATAATAAACTACAACTGCGAAAACATCTAGAGTATTTTACAATCACTCTTACACGAAGATCTTGAAATACTTTAAAAACATGAAGATTATTATTCATGCTGTTGGGGAAACTGAGGCACACCTAAACTAAGTGACGTGGCCAAGGCTGCACAGAGGGTTAGCAGGGAGTCAGCAGCTCCAGAATTTCGTGAATTCTTAACCCCGACTCAGAAGTACCGCTCCTTTCAGCTTATACTTCTCCCATCAAATTTAACATCAGATAGGAGATAGTCTGCACCACAGTCATTCCCTTGCCTTCCCCGCTGACGAGCGGGATGCTCATCCCAGCTCACCCACCCCAACCCCACCGTCCCCATCCCCGCGTACTCACCTGCTTGTAGGCGTCCAGGAGGAAGCTGTTCCAGACGCAGCGCAGCCCCTCCGAGGTCAGCATCCTCCGCCACTCACCGCGCCCAGACTTAGAGCGGCTCAGAAACAGAACCATGTGCTTCAGGAGAATCACAGAGTCATAGAGCGCAAGAAAGAGGCAATTGGAGAAAAAGACCGGCAAGATCTGAAGCGTGATCAACAAATCCACACTTAGCAGACCCATCTTCCTTGCTGCTTCTCCTCAGCCGGATACCTTCAGCTCTCTTTATTGCTCTGTACCCTCATTTAAAAGAGTAAAGTAAAAGGCATTTCAAAAGCCTCATTACCCCTTTCACAGCTGCTGTCTTTAAAATAAGCAGAGATAGTTAAGTATGAGCAGGCTGGTTAAAATCATAACTGCACGATACTCATTCAACTGCAAGCTGCTTATTTTTCAGATATTTAGATGTTAACAAAAATTCTCTTAACCAGGAGACCTGATTTTGCTGAAGAGAGAGGCAGCTGTGTTTCCAGTTCCCTGCAGTTACAAAATTTAAGCTGAGACTGTTAATTGTTAACTTTCCTGCACTATCCCATTGTTTCCCAGCTATTTAAGCACTGAACAGACCTCTCATTTCTGTGTCAGTAAAGCTAGCTCCCAGGTGCAACAATACTCTTAAAAAAAGGTTTATGTACATAAACTTTCTGTTCCTTCCTCCCTGCCTCCCTCCCTCTCTGCCTGCCTCTGCCGCCGCCTCCTCCTCCTCCTCCTCCTCCTTCTTCTTCTTCTTCTCCTCTTCCTCCTCCTTCTTCTTCTTCTTCTCCTCCTCCTCCTCCCTCTTGTCCTTGCAAATGGGATTAGTAAATACATGGAGGGGCCTGTGGAATTGGCGGCAGCTGGATTGGGGCCCAAGGTCTGCTCTGCCCTTGCAGGGAAGGGGCTCCTCACAGACCTGCTGGATGGAGCCGTTCCAACCTCATTAGCCAGAGAGATGGAGCCAGGGAGGGGGGG